>NW_012148631.1:1716144-1721066 GCF_000956105.1 Propithecus coquereli | reverse complement strand
CCCGTATCAACGATACACACTAGCAACATGTCTTCTCATGGCTGATGTTGACCATGGTCACTTGGCTGAGGTGTGTTTGTCAGGTTTCTCCATCGTGAAGTTACTCTTTCTCCTTCCTTTCCATATGCACCCTTGGAAGGAAGTCACTGTGTGCATCCCGTACTTAAAGAAAGGGGGGCATGCTCTACCTCCTTGAGGGCCTGCATTTGTCTTTTAATCAGATAACTATCCATCCATTAGCTATCCTTCTATCCATTGGTCAATTTGTCTTACTTTTTTATACATTTCAAAATAAATTTGCAAATTTATATTATTTTGTTGCAGGTAACAACTATGCTAAGGAAAGTTGTTTCTGTACCTTGTCTGGTCCTCTTTCCAAATTTCTATTTTTTTCAGATTGTGTACAACTTCTGTGCCCTGCCCCCAGACCTCACTGCAGCCTCAAAATCACACACAAAAAAATCCTAGATCACGAAAAGAAAATAAGCATGGGGTATTTAATCTGCTCTATACTGAGTAGACATTTTGCGAGGCCGCTTGCCTGTCCCTAATGTTAGAGGACTGGCTCCGCCACGGTGACATCTCGCCCAGTGCACGTGAGCAGTGCTTCACATGCTCGCTGCCTGAAGGCCATCCTCTCCCACCTGTTCCTCCATCTCTTTCAGGGATTCAATGCAACAAAAAAAAAAAGTAAAAAGAAGAAATAAACCTCCACTCCTCCTTGTCCTCTTCTGACCTTCCATTTCCATTCTCAGCTCCCAGGCCCCGCCTTTGCTAATTATCCCCATCAAGAGTGACTTTCCATTTACACCGTGGAACTGAAATTCTTCATTTTCCAATGTAGATGCATATGTTAGACTTGTTAGTACTTCACATAAAATGAACTTATCATTGTTGACTTTATTGATGTTGACACATCATTGCTGTACTTTGTTAGGTATATACAAAATAACTATAGTATTACATTTTGCAAATATGCCACATTAGATAATTCGTGCCACTGTGCAAATAGCTGCATGGATATAGCCCAATGAGAAGAGTAACTGAAGGCTCTTGGATTTAATATGAGTCTGGCAAATTCTTGCCTACGTGGAAACCACTTCAGAAACTTTTTTGTCTTCTAGTCATCAACATATTTCCTTATGCTCATCCCACTTGATCATTTTTTTCACACATTTATTTTTTTTTAAATCATATCTTCCTTCTCCATCATATCATATACTCCATAAGCATTGGTTGTGTGCTGGTTGGAACAACCCATAATAATTGGCTGGTTGGATGCGTGCCTGGATGGATAGGCGACTGTAAGTTCTAGACATTTTATAAGAATTATCTAATTTTTTGCTTACACCATTTAGTCTTCTGTCCTCAATTCGGAGCTACTAGTAGTGATGGCTGGCCACCTCCAAGTATTATATACTGTCACTTCCAGGATTCAAAAAAAATTTTTTTTTTTAATTAACATAGAGTAAAATTGACTTTTTCAGTATACAGTCCTTGGATTTTAATATCTAGATTTGTATAACTACCACCACAATCAGGATACAGGTTCTATCACCCTAAAAAACTCCCTGGTGCTATCCCTGGGTAGCCATAGTCTCCCTCTACCCCAGCCCTTGGAAATCACTGGTCTGTTCGTCATCGCTGAGGCTTTGTCTTTTTTGAGAATGTCATAGAAACGTAACCTTTTGAGACTGGCGTTTTTCACTTAGCATAACGCCTTTGAGAGCCATCCCAATTGTTGCTTGTATCAATAGTTCACTCTTTCTTATTGAGAAGAGCATTCCACAGTATAGATATGCCGCAAATTCTTTAAACATTCTTCAATTAAAAGATACTTGGATTACTTACAGTTTTTGGTGATTATGAATAGAACTGCTATAAACATTCACATACAGGTTTTTGTGTGAACGTAAGTTTCAATTTCTCTAGAATAAATACGTAGAATGAGAATGCTGGTTCACATGGTTAAGTGAATGCTTAACTTTATCAGAAATTACCAAACTGTTTTCCAGGGTGACTGTACCATTTGCATTCTCATCAGCAGATATGAGAGTTACATTTGCTTCATGTCCACACCAGCACACAACTTTGTCAGCATTTTTTGGGTAGTGCATGTATTAGCATCGCATCAAAGTTTTAATTTTCATTTTCCTAGTGACTAATAATATTACACATCTCTTCATGTGCTTACGTGATGTCTGTATATTCGCTTTGGTGAAATGTCTGATCGATTCTTTTACCCATTTTTAACTTGAGTATTTGTTTTTTTACTGTGGAGTTTTGAAGTTATTTGTATATTCTGGATATGGGTTTGGGCCATAATCATGAAAGACAATCTCGAATGCCATAATCCTTCCCGAATGTTGAAATATCAAAATCTCTAAAGTCTAAAATCCTGAAAATCACAATCCCAAAAGATATAAATCCTGAAAATATAATTCTGGAAAAAATAATTTAAAAAATTTTTTAAAAGATATTTATTTACAATTTTAAAAGAGGATTTATTAAAGAAACATAAAATATCACACTTAGGCCACTTTATAAAGACACTTCATAGGCCACTTGACACAATAAAATAGGCAATAACATACATCTTTTTGCAAGCATAAACACTCAGGTATACTAACGACAGTCACACAGGCATAACAGTCATGAGCAGATGAGCCGAACTCATAAGGTGATAGGTCAAAAAGTGAAATGTGTAAATATGCCTCACTATGGTTGGTAAATGTGCGTGCCCAGCTTTAGAACTGCGGTCATCTCAAATATCGTGATGGAGGACCTCAGTCTTCTGATGAGATTAATCAAAAACCGTAATGGGTCATGACCCAAAAGCCGACATCTCAAGAATTTTATTTTTCACAAATGCATATGTACAGAAAAGACATCTCTTTGTTTATTGAGGGAGTTTCAGTGTTTTAAGTACACGCACAGAGCTCACAAACGAAGTCAGCATTGTGATAAGGGGCTTACATAGAGACACATTGCAAAAAATGCATAAAGCAAATTAGAACTTCCGAAAGTCTTTATATAATTTATACCACCTGTATTGAAAATAATGCAAAAATGAAATCCATAGCATAGCGAATTGGCACTATGTATAATGGGGCAGAAATCATATGTGACTGGATAATTTGGCAGGGAGATTTCTTGTATTTTTATCTGTGTTTTCACTTCTTCTGTGATCTTTGAAATACTGCACTTGTATTTGGAGAGGGGCTGTGGTCTGCACATTTTATAAGTATATGCTGTCCATTTGAAAGTCTGGTTGTTGCTTGGCCATTTGCAATTAAGTGATTTTCTGCTTTCGCAGCACCAGTAATAATTAGATTTTAAACCTTTATCTTTCCCCATTAAGTTGCCTCCTACGCTTAACTTATCACAGCTTTTTGCAAGGAAACAATTTCACAGATCGCTTCCATTATGTGGTAAGGAACACAGTAAGAAGGGATGATATTTGGCTTCCCCAATACCAAATCTGTATTAGTGTTCTTAGAGAGACAAAACTAAAAGCGTATGTAGGTAGATACATGAGGGGGGATTTACTAGAGGAATTGGCACATGCAATTACGGTGGCCGAGAAGGCCCGTGGCAGGCTGTCTGCAAGCTGGAGTCCCTGGGTTGCCAGTAGAGTGGCTCAGTCCAAGTCCAAAGGCCTCAGAACCAGAAAAGCAGGTGATGTAACTGTTAGTGCAAGGTTGAAAGCCTCAGGATCCAGAGGGCTGCTAGTGTAAGTCCTAGAGTCCAAATGCTGGCAAGCCTAAAGATCTGATGTCCAAGGTAGCAGAAGAAAAGTCTGTTACCTTCTATATTTTTCCTCTCCAGGCCCCTAGATAATTGGATGGTGCCCACTAACATTGAGGGCAGATCTTCCCCACTTTGTCCACTGAGATTCACGCACTAATCTCCTCTGGAAACACTCTCACATACATACCCAAAATAATGCTTTATCAGGTTTCTAAGTATTCCTGAATCCAGTCAAAGTGACACTTAAAATTAAGTCTACAGGTACACTCCTTGTCAACTTGACACCCATATGCATGTCCTTAAACCATACTTAATTTCCAAATAAAGACAATAACAAGGTAATAGTTCCACCAAGTATGATGCAACTATCCTGCATACAAGTGAAAATGCACTAATCCCTTCCCCAGAATTTGGCTTTCAGGTTTTCAACATTCAGGATTTTAATCTTTCAGGATTGTGAATTTTAGAATTTTAGACATTAGGGATTTTGATCTTTCCGGATTTCAACTTTCAGGATTATAGCATTTGGGATTATCTTTTGGGATTATGATTGGCACTGTCTGGATATATTCTCAGATATGTAATTTGCAAATATTTTGTCCCAATAGCTTGTGTTTTCATTCTCTTACAAGTGTATTCCATAGAGAAAATTGCTTTTAAAATTTTGGTGAAGTCTAATTTATGATTTTTTTCTTTTATGGATAGTACTGTTGGTGTTATATCTAAGAACTTCTTGCCTAAGATTTTTTTCTTCTAAAAGTTTTATAGTTTTGTTTTTACCCTTAGGTCTACGATCCAAACATTTGAATGAACTGTTCAAACACATTTTTGACAGACTACCCTTCTTCATCAAACTGCCTTTATATATTTGGCAAATATTGATTGACCATATTTGTGTAGCTCTCTTTCTATTTTGTTACCCTGATCTATGTTTTGAGTTGTCACCAATGTCACATTGTCTTGATTACTATAGCTTTGTAATAAATATTAAAATCAGGATGCATGATTCCAAGTCCATTCTTTTTTTTCAAAATTGTTTTGGCTATTCTAGGTCCTTTGCTTTTCTGTGTAAAGTTTAGAATAAGCTTGTCTGTATGGTATATCTCTCTATTTATTTAGGCATTCTTTGGGATATTCCATTAGCATTTTATAGTTTTTAGCATACAGGTCCT
>NW_012148631.1:1694927-1714414 GCF_000956105.1 Propithecus coquereli | reverse complement strand
TTCCATGCGCACTTGAAAATAATGTGCCTTTTGTTGTTGGGTGGTGTACTATAAACATCAATTAAATCTGGTTGGTCAATGATGTTGTTCAGGTAGGTCTTCTATATCCTTGCTAATTTGTCTAGTTTTCTGTTTCCTGAAAGAGAAGTGTTGAATTCTCTAACTGTAATTGTAGGTTCATCTATTTTTCGTTTTAGCTCTGTCAGATTTTGCTTCATGTATTTTGAAACTCTGTTGTTAGGTACATATATATTTAATATTGTTTTGTCTTTTTTGGTTAGAGGAAGGCTAGAGATTCAAGTTCTTTCCATATTATTCTTCCACCTTTCACAGGTATGCTTTAGAAACCACCAGATCCTAGCTAACCATCAGCTGTTTTCTTATGTATGGTCTAAATCGGGTTATAGGCCCCTGTTGTTCAGGGTTATAGGAGGGGGAAAGAAGGGAAGTCTAAGGCAAGAGGTTTCCTTTAACCAAGTGACATTGAATCTGCACATCCTGCTCAGATTCCACTGGTGAAAACTTGGACTGATTATTTGTCCTTTTCTTCGCTATGCTTTGAATCTTTGAAGTCAGAGTTCAACTCTGTCCTGTTCAACTCTGTTCTGTTTAACCCCGTCCTGTTCGACTCTGGATTATCATCACAAAGCTATTTCCACCCTCAAATGAAACTGGAAAGCTCATCTCTTGCTGTGTGCACATACTCAGGAAGAAGTGGGGGATACACTAATTTCTGTCATTAAACAGGTGAGTTCCCCTGTTTTATGCTCAGGGGAGTATATGTAATATATATATACTGGAGTATATACTGGAATAATATGTGCCAGTCTGTCCCCAGGGCACATATGCATTAGCTGCACCCTACTCCTCAACATCTTTTAATCCCACAAGAAAGAGCAGAATTTAAGTCTGTTGTCTGCAACAGTTTTCAGAGTCTGTGTGTCCATTACATGTTCAGGGGCCCCAAAATATTTACAAGTGTCTTGAGGGGAAGACCAATATAATTGGTCCTTTTCCAGTAAAGCTAGCAGGCATGAGAGGCTGCATGTAGCTGTCCTTGGCTAGCTGTGTCTAAAATCCAGAAGCTCTCTAAGTCCCTATAGTCAGTGGAATGGTGTCCTCCAAAAATTCCTCTCCACCAACAGCTGTGAATGTGATCTGATTTGGAAATAGGGTCTTTCCAAATATAATCAACTTAAGACGAAGTCATACTGAATTAGGGTGGGCCCTAAATCCAATGGCTGGTGATTTAAAGACACAGAGTCATGAAAACATGAAGGAAAGAAGATTATTTGAAGATAGAGGCAGAGATTAGAGCAATGCATCTGCAAGCCAAGGAATGCCCTCGGTTTGCAGGTCATACCCTGGAAGCTAGGAAGAGGCAAGAAAGGATTCTTCTTTAGAACCTTTGGAGAGAACATGACCCTGCTAACACCTTCATTTCAGACTTCTAGCTTCCAGAAACATGAGCCTAGAACAGTTGGTTAAGCCACTCAGTCTGTGGGAATTTGTTATGGCAGCCTTAGGAAGTAAACACAGTCCCCTACACCTGTAGCAGTCAAAGGTGTCAGGATTTGGCAGGTAGTTTCAGGAGAGGAGACACTCACTTCCCAGTGTTATGTTCGGTGGAAACTGTTACCAAATCAACTAACTCAGGGCTCTTCCCTGAAAACTATTTCAATCCTCTCCCTCTTGGTGGAGGGAATTCCCAAGAAAAATGGCCACAGTCCTTAGGGACAAAGCGCTTTCCTGTCCCCTGTTGAGGAAGAAGCTGCAGAGAACTGGAAGTATGGTGGGGCAGAGCCATGTGGCCATGAGTACCTGTCCCAGCTGTGGCTTGGCCTGGGATCACAGTGGGAGCAGGAAACAGAGGTTTCCCCAGGACAATGGCAGCTGCCATCTCTCACGGACGGGTAGATGCCATAGGTGGAGCACTGATGGTGCTCTGAAGCTGCCCCTAAGGATCCAACCTGGAGATGTGCTGTTGGATGCCACCCTGTGCCTCCACTGACAGATCGCACCCTTTCTCAGGTGTGCTTTGGGAGACTGCCAGAGCCCTGAGTGACTGTGTGAGTTCTCAGGCCCAGCCACCTGCTAGCTGACCCTGAGGCTCTGGGATGGTGCTTGTTCTGGAATCTACCACCTTACACTTAGAACCATGGACCTCCTTGTTTCCCCAGTAACCCCTATACACGGTGGGACAGCTTTTTCTTCAAGCCTTCAAATCACAAAAAAATCTTGTTATATGCCCTCTCTCATTCAATCACAGCAACTGCCTTTTCCTTTCTTACCCAAGAAAGGCCAGGCTTGGTGGTCCCAAGGTGATGTGCAGAGAGAGCAAAGACTCAGTAGTGCCTGGAAGAGCCGCTCTCGTAGGGAGCCTCTCAGGCGAATGGGGCTGCACGGACTTGGAGCCACACTCAGCTCCCCTGAGGATGGCATGGGCTTTGGAGCTGAGACTTCACTCCCCCCGCGCTAGACCAGCGTGAAGCCTCAGTGGCATGCACCTTGTCATACGGGAGCACCTTGTGTTTTGGCCCTGGCTTTCCTCCCCAGTGTCAGCTCTTGAGCCTACGTACTCCAGCGTCATGGACGCTCGAGCCTTTCTAGAAGCACAGCTCTCTCCCTCTTGCTTCTGGACTTCTGCATGGGCTCTGTGTTTCAGTCTGTATTATTTGGCTGCCACTTTTTGAGTCCTTCTCTGTGCCAAGTGCTTTGCTGAGCACTGTCTTACTCTTAGTTACGATCATTACATATTTCAACCATAACAAAGATGATAAATTTCAATGTGCACCTCATTCTGATTTAACCAAGGTGGCATTTTGCCTCATTTGCTTCAGATCCTTTTTGTTCTAAGGAATAAAATTTTACAGTTTTATTCATCCGAGTTCTTCCCTTCCCAGTGCCATTTCTCTCCTTTTCTTGAAAACAATTGCTTGCCAAAACTTGGTAGGCAGCCTTCCTCCCATGTTTTTATGCATTTACTACAAATGTAAATATTCGTGAAGAATAATACTCTTGTTTGCTTAAACCCTTTCCCTTTTTTTATTGTGGTAAAAAATACATAACATGAAATCTAACTTCTTAACAAGTTTCTGAGTGCCCCGTACAGTATTGTGAACTATGGGTACTTCGTTGCATAGCAGATCTCTAGAACTTTTTCATCTTGTGTGGCTAAAACTCTATGCCCATTAAACAGCAACTCCCCGTGTCCCCTACCCCCAGCCCCTGGCAACCACTATTCTACTTTCTGCTCCTATGAGTTCGACTACTCCAGGTACTTCCTACACATGGAATCATGCGGTATTTGCCCTTTTGTGACAGGCTTATTTCACTTAGCACAGTGTCCTCAAGGTTCATCCGTGTTGTAGACCATGACAGAATTTCCTTCTTGTTTAAGGCTGAATAATTTGCACTCCAGTGTTCATGGCTGCATTATTCACAATAGCCAAGAGGTGGAAATAATGTAAATGTCCACTGATGAATGAACAGAAAATGTGGTATATGCATACAGGGGGATATTATTAAGCCCTTTTAATATATTATCTAATTTAATCTGTGAAGGCAATGTTATTCCCATTTTGCAGATGAAGACAGAAAAGCAAGGGTAAATTAAGTCATTTGTCCAAAGGACAAATAGCTAGTAAATGGGGAGGCGGGTGGCTTGCAAATCCCAGCTTGGCTTAAATAAGCTCCCTAATCCCCTCCCTTACCCCCACCATCCCACTCACCCACAACATATAGAAAGGAAGCCTTCCTCCTCTTCCTCCTCTGCTCCTTTGGTCCCTGTGTTGAGCAGTACCATCGCAGAAACACTAGTGAACTGTCGATCTTGCTCCAGACGACAGACGCTGTGTACTCATCCACCTTGGAGGGATGGTACAAGGTGTCTGGTACCTCATAGGTGGGAAATAGGAAGTTTTCAATGAATGTTGGGAGAAAACAGTGAACAGAGAGACAGTAACTCTGATCTGAACTCCTCCAACTCCAGGAGGACATGCTACACCCGGAAACACACCGAGCCCATGCCCTCAGGTTAATATCAGCCGGAACTCTTGATTTTCTCTTTTGTGAGCCTCCCAAAACTTCCCTCTCAATAATCAGAAAAACCTCAACTTGCCTCTCTCACTTGCTCATTAGACACTGGGCACCTCTCTCACCCAGGCTTGGTTTCACACATGCTTGCAGATGAAAGACGGATGGCCAATAGGAAGTGAAAGCTTCAAGATCATTCGTCTCAACAAAAGAGATGGTACCAAGAAGATTTGTCCTCTGAGTTGACAACTCTGGGACCAGAATCTGGCCTGAGACTCCTTTGAGGTACTTTCCACTTTTCGGGACACTTCAGTATCAGACCTTCATGTATCACCATCACGGTTCTTGCCTTTCCTGAGATTAACCATAGTTACTGTTATTTATTTATTATATTATTTTAATTGAATTTATTTTTTTAACTTTAAAAAATCTTTTCCTCTTTCTGAGCAATAAGTCACATGAAATCATGAGTTAGATGAGATTATCATAGTTTTCTCATGCACAGCAATGTGTGTGGGGGGGCAGTACACAAACTTACATTTGTAAAACACGTGTATTCATTTGTGTTCTAACTCAAATCACCTTGTGTATCACCTCAGTGGACTGTACTCAATAACGAGCTGCCGTTCTGTGCTGACCTGGATTTGGCCATGCTGAATGCAACTCAGGAAATAAACTGGTGTGCAGGCCTCCGTGAGGAAACCAAACCAAAAAGTAATAATCCTTTTTTGAATACCAGCACTTCAGATCCAGCCCAGCCCAGCCTGGATTGAGTGTTCCTGGATACCTGAGTTCTCTAGGAGAGGAGGTTTCTGCTCCAAAACTCTAACCCACAGCCTAACTTCCTTATCTGTATGCTGGGGTCAGTAATCCCTAGTGATCAGACCAGGCTCTTGGTTACAAGCAGCAGAAAGAACCCTTCCCCTAAGCAACAAATGGAATGTATTGAACACTTGTAGGGGCTGGGGGCTCACAGAATTGATGGGTATCTGAGCAGGTTTGGAAAGTGGACAATGGGTGGCAGCCGTAGGACCTCAGAGGGCCAGGCTGCAGGAGCCACACAGCAGACTCCAGTCCCCGGAGACAGGTGATCCACTGGCAGGTGTTCTAGAAGTTCTAGCTGAGCCCAGTGTTCAAGGCTCCATGTTCTGGGACAGAGTGTCTGGCCAGCCAGGTGTACAGAGGAAAGGGATGGGGAAGTGCTCACTTGCCACTCCCATAAGGTGCTGAGAGGAAAAAGAGGGGTGATGGCAGACAGCCAAAAGCAGCAATCAGCCGCTACGCTGACTTTCCAGGTTGCTTTGAGAATTTGGAAAAATTTGTACAAAGGGCCTGATAAAGCGCCTGGTACCCAAATAATTAATTCCACGAACTGGGAAGATATATGGATGTCTTGAAGGGGAGCTCTAACTTAAAATAACATACAATGAAATAGGAGTTATCTTCCTAGGAGGACTCGAAAGAGCCAGCCTAGAGCTGCCCTTTAAAAGCTCCCTCTTCCAGACCAAGCTGACAGTCGTGAACACGTGGTCCCTGCAGACAAAGCCGCCCCCGTCTTGTCGCCTTGTCGGATCGGAGGCAGCACTTTTATTGCCAAAGGACATTTAAATGGAAAACAGCTCATCCACCAGAATAAATGTGTCCTCAGGGAAGGAAATGCAGTTCTGGGCTAGGTGGCCCTGATAACACCATGAACCAAAAACCAGACTTCAAGTTCCCCTGAGGGGCGGGTTGAGAGTAGAAAGAAAAATATAAAGTCGCAGCTTACAGCAGACGGTTTAAAACTGAAGGTTAACCTTGTTGAAAGACCTAAGGCCATGTTCCCTCTGGATATAGCAGAAATGATGCTGTGGTTAGTGTTTTTAAGGGAATGAAACAAAAATGTCATCCTTTTTCCTAGAATCCCCAAATATCCAATTTGCAGTTACCTTCCAGCATTTCCAGTGCCAGTTTGCAGTCTTAGGCCCCACCAGCTATAAGAATTATCTAAGGAGCTTGCTGATGGTACAGACCCACCCTGAGATCTGAGCCAGGGGTCTTGGTGAGACCCAAGGGTCTGCATTTTCCCCAAGCCTGGGTTTGCCTTTCCCTTGCCATGGAAAAGTCTTGCTAGGACAGCTCTATGAAAATAGTGCCTGTTAAGCCAAATAAAATTCCACAGGGAATGTTAAGAAACACTGAATTAGGAAACACAGACTATAGTAAACATTTAAGGAAATGAACTCATATGGGCATCTCTTCCCATGAGAACAGTTGTTACACTAGTTAGAAATCATTCTTAGCACTTTAACAGGTCTCTTAAGGGCCTTAACTAAACAGTTTGGTACGTTGGCTCAAATTATTGTGCCTAATTAATAACAATTCTAGGTAATGTGTATTCATCGGGTACCCACCCTATATTATGGGTTTTTATACCTGATTCTGTTTAACTCCCAATAAACCCCATCAGGATGTGATATTATTATTCCACTTCATAGCTGAAAAAAACCAAGGCTCAGAGAGATCTTGTGCAAGTCAAGTTTAGTATTCAAACCCAGGTCTGTGTGATCCCAGAGTCAATTAACGTCTAAGCTACATTTAATAGGACCATCACGGCATTTTATTAATCACTTATTGTTCTGCTCTACTGATATTCACAATGGCCGTCCCTGGCATGAGCAGGATTTATTGAGGTTTCTCTGGGGCTTTTCCCAGGTGGGGACTGGAGCCAACTGCACGGCCCACCATCCCTCATCCCAGTGAAAACAGGTTAAGTGGAAACCAAAGGCAGCCGTGACAGGAGGGAATGCTGCAAAATTACAACACACTCCCTCATGCCCAACTGGCAGGAGCCAACATGAAAACTGTCTTTGTAGAGAGCAGTAGAGTGAGATGTAGCAAAATTATAAAAGTCCACATCCTTGACCTAGCAAGACCACATCTAGCAATTTATCCTACAGAATTAATCATGGCTGTCCAGCAGCTTACCTAAAACAATGCTCATTTCTGGGTTATAGTAATGAAATTTGGAGCCCATCTAAATATCCAACCATAGGAAATTACTGAAATAAATTCTAGTACCTACATACCACATGGCACTCAGCAGCCATTTACAAAACTGCTTTGGAATGACATTCAACCACGTGTAAAGCTGTTCGCAATGTGTTGCCTACATGAAAACAAACAAAAAACCCACAAAGAGGTGTTAAATAAGCAGGAGGACATTAGCCTGTGGTTACCTTGGAGTTCCTACATAACAAACTGCACCCTAATTTAGTAGGTAAACAAACTGAAACCTGACTTAGGAATACATATTTTTGTAACAAATAGCTGGTTTTGGCCAATGACATCAGCCAAGCTTCAGCCAATCACAGCAGCTAATGCATCACACCATGCCCAGGTAAGGCAGAGGCCTAGCTGCAGCCAATCAGGTGATTTCTCTACTTGGCCTTCATGTTCGGCCTAGAAAGTTTGCTGCTCACACTGCCCAGCTCTCTGAACCTCTTCTGGTTCTGAGTGTTGTGGATTCATGAATCATTCTTTGCTCAAGTAGACTCCTGTTAAGTTTAATTTGTCTAAAGTTTTCTTTTATCAGAGGTTATAGAGAATTCTATGAAGCATGCAATCTCATTTTGACAGTGAGAAAGATTTTTTTTTAAAAAAAGGAAATATCAGCATTTTAAGTGTTTAATTTTTATTACTTTTCTCTTGCCTGCATTTTATTTATGTTTCTATAATGACTCTGTTTTATTTTTATAGATAAAAAAACAGACATAACTTTGTTCAAACAAAATAAGACCTAAGGGTTGCAGACAATTTAAGGGGATTTGCATGGCACATATATGTGAGGCCATCTCCCCCTGCCCGCCCCTCCGGCTGTCTCGCAGACCACTGTCTGCTACTTGGTTCAGAGCCCTAGACGGTGCCAGGGACTCGCTACATTCTAAACAGGGGTTTCAGAGTCTTCCTGGAAATGCAGAAATCCCCATGCCATGCTCAATTATGTCACAGGAAGTCTGGTTTCCCTGCTTGTCACAGATCAATCATAGGCTGCTGTCAACACAACGTGCTTCTGATTCTCCAACTCTTGATGCACCTACAGACCTCCCCACCCCCAGTCACTTCTTAGGGGAAACCAAAGAGGAAGTTGAAGAGTCACCAAATCTGGAAGGATTCCCACACCCTAGATGGTCAGAAATGGAAATGAGCATGTGTTCTGTTTTCAGAACAGAAACATCGTACGATAGTTCGTGCAGAAGCTCAGCAGCAGCCTCACAGTGGGGCCAGCTGGGGCCTCAACGCACCCAGCTGTGAGGCTCATTCATCCGTCTGTGCCAGGCACCCTGTTAGCCATAGAGATACTATGCTGACCTGCCCTCACGGAGACCATACTCCAGTATAGGGTGCGCAGCCAGATGGCCATGTGTGGATGGCGCTGTATGAGGGATGAGTGAAGCATACCCCTGAAGCACTTAGTGGGACCCTTTGCCCACATTTGGAGGCTCAGGGAAGTTTTCCAAAGGCCGTGATGCTCAGCATTGCTGGGGAAGAGAATCAGGGAGGAGTCATTTGTACATTCTCATAGAAGGGACAGGATAATGCTGGAAGATGCCTGTTCTCAATCTACCACCCATGGCTCATGAATCAGGGTGATTCTGCTGAGTCTGGTCCTGGGGCACCAGAGCCCTGGTCAGGTGACCAGACAGGAGCTGGGAGGAGCCAGGAGGGATCCGTGAGCCCAGGGGAGGGAGGGTAACCAAACTGAAAGCCAGGCATCAGGTCTGCCCAAGCCTGCCATCTGAGGGGGGCTGAGAGCAGAGAAGGAGAATCTAAGTGTGAGACCGAGGGGAGAGGTGGGGACTGGGGAGGGGGGCGGCCAGCAGCCCAGGGAGCAGCAGAGGGTGAGAGGGTTGTGCGGCCTGGCAAGGTCCCCAGGCGAAGCTCTAGGACATTACTGCTGCTCTTTCTGCCATGATGGTTCTTTAAGCCTCCTTCGGAGAAAAATGTGTTAGGGGACCCAACCAGGCATACAGGGCAAAAAGGAGACAAAAATTGAAGAGTTGCTTGACATTAAACACAACAGAGGAGATGGTTTACATGACTTAACACAGAAGGCTGGAGATGAAGAGTGAAGACGCCCCTACATGGTTAGCGCTTCAAGAACTCTGCACCACTCTGGGACTTTCTCCCTCCTCCTGGCACGCTGCCTCAGTCCGTGGCTCCCCCAGACCTGGACCCACTTTCCAGTGGAGAGTTTCCTTCCAGCTGTGCTCGGCACCTGCTCGCCTCACATAAAGTCACCTTTCCTAACCAGCCAATCAGGAAGCCCCCACAGCTGTGCTCACCTGTCACACTAGTTTCGAGGTGAGCAGAACTGTTATCCCATCCAACATTACCTGATTGGTGTGTTAATTTCTTGTTCCTTGTTTTCTTCTCCCACTGCTTGCATGGAATTAGTTCTTTGAGAGCAGAGCCTTGTCTGCCTGTTCATCACCATAACCTGGTGCTTAGAACCGTTCTGGTACATAGTGTGGCTCAATGAAAAACTTGCTGAATGAATGAATGAGTGAGTGAAGACGGTGTCTGGAGAAAAGACAACACGCTCCAGAACTGACACAGACAGACCCCAGGACTGAGCCCAACTCCACTCATGGCATAAGCTTTAAGCCCAGCGTCCTGATTGGTGAAACAGGAGATGCAGGACTGTGGGTTTGCGAAGTGCCTGATGTAAAATAAAAGGTAGCTATTCTCGAAGGCAGCCGCTTCATTTTATAATTATTATTAATGTGAAGAATGAGCCTAGAGTGGGCAGCGGGCTGGTTGGAGGAGCTCAGTCTTCACTGGTCAGGAGGGGAGGAGGAGGGGACGGCCAGTTCTAAGGACCCCCAGGCCACCTCACAGAGGGGAGGGCAGCCTGAGCTCCTGGGTTGCCCTGCTCTTGAGGGCAGATTTAGTGAGGTTTCTCGGGGCAATCCCTGGGCAGGTACCAGAGCACACTGCACGGCCCACCGTCACTGCTCCTGTGTTTGGGTGCAGGAGGCTGAGCTTAGCTTCCCCATCCCCTGCATCCTACTGTGTAGACTGCCCGACAGACAAGCCAGCCTGGGCATCTGCTTCCTGTTCCTTTCCTTTCACAGGGTGCCAAAAACTCCCCGGGCGGTGCAGGAGGGCTGAGCCTGCGGAGAAGGAGAGAGTTCAGACGAACAGAAAAACCGTTCTGAGAAAATGCGGAAGGCAGTGGAGACACAGCTGGTTCAAGGGAAAAGTGCCAACTGAGCACAGAGGAACACGCTCACCCAGAGCTCCGAGAATGCAGGAAGAACTTACATGAAGTGGGGAGAGGCGGGGACACCTGGGTCCCAGGACGGGCTCTGCCACCCGCTGCTGGGGTGTTAGGCCAGTGATTCCGCTCTGGGCCTCAGCGTTCTCACCTACCGCCTTTTTCCTGCCTTCTCTCTACCATTCATTCATTCTCGAGCACCCAGTTTGTGACAGGGACTGCTGTAGCGATTCAGCAACAAACAAAGCTGACAAAAATCACGCCCTCACGTGAGCCCTCATGCCCACAGTAAGCCAAATCCGGAAAATAGGTTGTATATTAGTTTATTAGAAGGAGGAAAAATAAAGCAGGGCAGGAGGACGGGGGGCCTTTTCTGAAAGGGTGACCTCTGAGTGGAGACCTACAGAGGTGAGGAAGGAGCCAGGAGGACCTCCTCTCAGGCCTCCCCACCTGCCCCCCTCCGCCGTGGTCTTATAGCCACACATGGCCAGCAAGGTGACTCTTTAAAATGCAAGTCAGACCTCACCATTTCCCTGCTTAAAACCCACCAGGTGCTCCTACCATACTCCCACCATACTCCCACCATACAAATGTCGAAGTCCTCACCACGGTCCTCCATTGTCTCCCAAGCCTGTCTCCCTCTTCCTCCTTCCTTGCCCACTCCTTTCCAGCCACACGGGCCTCTCTGCTGTCCCTGGGACACACCAAGCAAGCCCCGGCCTCGAGCCTTTGCTCATGGCCTCTGCCTGGGTGTCCTTCCCCCACTTATCCACAAGTCTGGCTTCCGAACTCCATCTGGATGCCACCCCCTAGTGAGGATGTCCTTGACCGTCCTGTCTAAGCAAGACCTTGTCACCCTCTGTCCCCTCACCTGGCTTTATTTTTCCTCATAGCATTTATCACCACCTCCCATCACTTGATGTATTTATCATAGCAGCTGTGATTGATCAAATGTTCGCTGTGTGCTGGACACTGTTCTAAACATCTCAGAATTAATTCACCTTCTGCAAAACCCCTCGAGGATGGCATCATTATTAACCACATTTCGTAAATCAATAACCCGAGATACAGAGAGGTCACGGAATTTGCTCAAGGTCTCCCACCTGGTGAGAGTTAGAGCAAGACTCAAGTTCCAGAGCTTCATTATTGACCACAACACCCCAGGCCAGGGCTGCCCTGTAGAATTCCCTGTGATGATGGAAAGTTCTATGTTTGCACTGCCTAAAATGGCAGCCAGTGGCCACGTGTGACTGTTGAGCACATGAGACGTGCATGACCGAGGGACTGAATTTTTGGATTTCATTTCATTTCAGTTACTTCAGATTTAAACAGCCAGGCTAGTGGCTGCCATATGGCAGAGCAGAGCCCTGGTGCCTCTTCCTTGCTCCTGTGTAAATGTCTACCTGTTAGACAGGGATGGAGCTGCTCCGTGCCTTGGTTTCCTCATCTTACAGTGAGGAAAATACCCGGGCACAAAGTAAACACTCAGTGCTTATTAATTATCACCCTCACCCTCACCATTGTTACCATTATTAGGCTCTGTAAGACGGATGACTCTCTGTTCACTCCTGAATCCCCGTTACATCCTGTGGCACGTAGAAGGTGCTCAGTAAGTATTTGTTGAATCCATGAGTAAGTGAATTGAATTAAATGTGGGACTTGGATAAAGATGCACTGTCACAAACTCAAGCTTTTTCGAGGGCTTGGCGGGGACCATAGCTGAATGGTGGGGCTTCTGTGGTTGAAGATCCTAGGAGGATTGAGGGCTGTGGACGAAGGAGGAGAACACGCTCCAGCTAAATGCTTTCAAAGTCATTTTGGGGGAGTAGGGGCAGTGAGGAGCATTGCTGTCCAAACAGAACACCCACAGCTAAAAGATACCCGTGCCACTTTGGGCCCAAATCCCTTTGAGGGCCTTTGTCACTCCATGCTGAGAAGTCTCTGGTTCCATTTCCAAAAGGTTCAACTCTACACATGCTGCAATGTTTTTTTTCTTTTTTTTTTTCTTTTTTAGAGACAGGGTCTTTCTCTGTTGCTCAGGCTGGACTGCAGTGATGTGATCACAGCCCACTGCAGTCTCGAACTTCTGGCCTCTAACAATGCTGCCACCTGAGCCCTCCAAGCAGGCAGGACTACAGGGGCTCGCCACCACACCCCACTAACTTTAGACATGCCACAGTCTCGATGGGCATCCTCTGTGTGTAAAGCAGTCCAGGACCCAGGGCCCAGAACACCATTGACATAGGTAGTGTTCAATGAAGATATACTTGTCCATGTTCTCATTCAGTGCAGAGCTTTCTGGGGAAACTGAATGGTGCTTTTAAAATCACATGTGCAAAAACAAAAAGAAAAGAAAGAAAGAAAGAAAGAGAAAGAAGGAAGTGCATGGGGTGTGCATCCCAGGGAGGTCCATCTGTGTGGGGGGCCGGCGAGTTGGTTGGCATGATTGGTGGGTACCGGCGCCCGCTGCCTTGTGTGTGTCTGGGAGTGTGTTTTTTGTTAGGGTTTAAGTTTGAAGACAACACCTACACCTGGTTGGCCTTTTTGAGCTTACCTGGGACATTCCTTCACTTCTTGAAGAGAACAGCAGGCAAAATGACACCACTTAAGTTGTTATTTCTCTCTCATCCCAGCTACGTACAGTTGTGTTTACATAAGGTCCAAAGACACATGACATGAGCCACACATGGGCAGGGACTTACCAACATTACTTCTCCTCCATTTGCCTTCCCTAGATGCCTGGGGAGCATGGTGAGGACGTTCTGAGACTCAGCCTTCCCACCGGGAGTCACGGGTGTGTGATCGTGGCCCTCCCTGTAGCTGAGGTCATGGAGTCCATGGTGCCGATTTCCAAATCCTTTCGGCTTAAAAAAAGTGCACATGATTCAGTAACTTTCAATAGAAAGTGGCTTATAGTGGCTCTACAGCCAACAGATGTGGTTTGTTTGCCCTTTTTTAAAAGTTAGTTGTTGTGTTAGTTTTCTATTGCTGCTGCTATAACAATTTCCACAAACTTAGTGACTTTAAAACAACACAAATTTATTACCTTATGGTTCTGGAGGTCAAAAATCTAAAGGGCTGTGTCCCTTCCTTGCTCAAGATTCTAGGAGAGGCTCCCTTTCCTTGCTTTCCCAGATTTCGGGGGCCACTCACATTCCGTGGCTTGTGGTTCCCGTCCTCCCCCTTCGACTCTGTGCCTTTCTTCCGCAGTCACCTCTCCCTGTCGCTCTTCCTTCTCCCACCCCAGTCTTCCACTCTTAGGGACACTTCTGATTACACTGGGCCCACCCACATAGCCCAGCTAATCTCCCTACTTTAAGGTCAGCCAGTAGCAACCTTAAATCCCCTTTGCCGAGCAAACTAAAATACTCAGATTCCAGGATTAGGATGTGAACATCTGCGTACTACGGGTGACCACATTTTCTTTTTGAATTTTTTTCTTTTTACATAAAATCTACTTTTCTAGCTTTCCTTAAAGTAAGATCTGGTAACAAAGGGTCGTGTTCTTGCCCTAGTGTGCCCCACTGTAGTGTGGCAGCCATGGGCTTGAGCTGAGCCCCGCCCTGCCCGATTACTCCCTGGCGCTCACGCCCGCAGTAGGCTGCCATTAAGCATTGTGCTGGGTGGCTGTCCTTCCCACCAGGCTTGCTTCTCTCACTTGCGTTCTCCCCTGGCCTTACCGGCTTTCGAGCCTGTAGTACCTCTTCTTAATTATTAGGAAAGCCCAACTCTACCAGTTCTGCTATCTGTTTATGTCGGAAATATCACAGAGCGGTGTGTGTAACCGATCCTCACCCACAGGTGACACAGGAGAGGAAGCTCAGTGTTATCTACAATCCAGGAATGAGCGAAAGTGGGGAGCAACTGCCACTCTGGGCTGGGAGGGCCGAATGAGTCAGATGAGTTCAGAATGGTGAAAACCGCCGGCAAGGACCCCGTCTGCGGGGTGGTGGGAGCTGCGCTCTGTGCTTCCAGTTCTACTCCACCGAATCCTCACAAACACCCAGTGAGGTCCACACTGTTATTTTGCTTTCCCCACCCCCGTGGAAACGGTGGCACAGAGACGTAAGTTGCCCAAGGTCACACAGCTGGTGTGTGACAGAATTGGGATTCAAACATGTTATTTGACTCCTATAGGTTTTGACTTTAGAAAGACAGAATTATCTGTGATTGTAAACTTTTGAAGGATTGGCTTGGGAAGAAAAGCTGGAGCAGGGGGATCATTCTGCCAAATCTCCAGCACGGACTTGAGTCCGTCTGAGACCCCAGGTTCACATAGGGAGCCCCAAAACAGGAAGAAAGGCGGTCCTGTCAGAGTATGCTGCAGTTTGGGGAAATTCTGGCCATCAGTGGCCTGGGAGAGACTTCCTAAATCACAGCCCTGGCAGTCAGGGGGCACAAGACCCTTGGGAGGGGCCCAAACCTCTGCAGTAGACAGAAGGAACAATGGTGGCAGTAGGGGTTGCCAAGAGGGAAGTTTGTGAAAGTATGGCACTGTTGTGGCTGGTCACACATTCAATGTAGAGCTGTGAGCCTGTGCAGTCTCCCGTTCTAAAGAGAAA
This sequence comes from Propithecus coquereli, assembly GCF_000956105.1. Lineage (NCBI taxonomy): Eukaryota > Metazoa > Chordata > Mammalia > Primates > Indriidae > Propithecus > Propithecus coquereli. The sequence continues at coordinate 1,699,558 of NW_012148631.1, read as the reverse complement.
ATGGACCCCCTAGTCCCAGCAAGGGCAGGAGAAAGCCATGCTCTAAGAGACCTCGTTAGACAGCTGGGCACTCGCAGCCACAGAGCTCAGGGAGCACGTGTGGCAGGCACAGGCTCGAACGTGCCCCCACTTGAGTTACATTTGGGGTTTCCACCTGTGGCAAATAGGACTCGATTTCTTGATAAACACAGATAGGATCACCATTTGCCAGAACAAGTGAGGAGCAGGAATTCTGCGTAGGTGGGGCACATGAGACATTGCAGGATTGAAAACAGACCGAGACATCAGGATAATGAGATGAGAACTATGCGATTGGGGTGCCTCTATCATTTGCCAGGGATGGCCCCAAAGTCTGCCTGCTGCCCCAGCATATTACAAACAGTGCTTCCTCCACTTCGGAAAATGTCCTGGTTTGGCAGATCACAGGTATGGTCACCCTCCAGTGATACTCTGTGAAAACAGAGCGACTCCTTGATATCAAATTGTATTTCCTTTGTTTCTGTCTCCAAAGAGAGGTTGACAGAAATTAGTCAGCTACTGAGAGGATAACAGAATGTTCGCACTGAAAGGAAGCTCTAGAAATCATCTGGGGGAAGGAAGTGCACCTGTAGCATCTCCATGATATGCCAGACACAGGACAGACATGTAACTCTCTTCATCACTCCAGGCTACCTCGTCTTCCCCCTTGACACAAATTAAAGAGCCCCCTTTGGACAAATTAAAGAGCAATGGTTGATGTAGCTGAGAGAGACAGGGATTTTTGGTTGTAAGCAACAGAATCCAACTCTGTCCAACCTGAGCACGAACGTGACTTAGGATACAGGAGCATTCAAGCATTCGCATATTCAAAAGGACAGTCTTAAGAACCTGGCTTGGAACACGGAGAGGCCGGCTGCTCCAACGTCTCTACAGTAGAAGCAACTCGGGCCTCTTCAGGGCCCCAGGATAGAATGAATGGAGGCTGGGGGTCACGTTCCTCCCTTATTTCACTCTCCTCCTCCACCACCCCCACCTCCCATCTCCAGCTCAGCCTGATCCAACCGAGCCCCGCAGCCCTGAGCAGGTGTGTTCCTCCTTGCAGGGTACGATTGAGGGACTCGGTGAATCCACACCACTAACACAGCATTAGATTGCTAAGTTTGTTTCTTTTTAATTAGAGAAAAATGTATGCAAACCAAGGATCATCATTTTAGGAGAACTCGGAGAAAAAATATCCCGTCTCTCACAGCCTAATGAATATGTTTGGCAAGACCTGTTCTAGGCGAATATTGATTCTTCACCTAGTAAAATTTCTGTCCTTGGAAACTGCATCTTTCAGTGGAAAGAGTCTTAGTGTCAGACAGATCTGGATTCAAATCCCACATTCTACCTCCGCTTATCTGTGAGTCCTCGGACAAGCGTGTGGTCTCCTCCAGCCTCTCTCTTCAATCTGTAAAATGGGTAGGTATAACTCCCCCCTTTTCACAAAGAGCAGTTACGTGAGGACCTACTCTTTCCTTTCCCCAAGGCTTGAAGCCCCCTGGAAGTGATGGTAGACAAATTCCATGCCTTCTGGCTGCATCCACTTCTCCCAAACCTACGCCTAACCTCTAACCCCTGCTGTTCTCAAATCTGCGCTTTGTCCCAGGGACAAGTGCGTACTTCCAGGGCCCACGGCTCTTCCTAGTGGAAGCCGCTGGATGGCTCACATTTGCCTTCCCCTGGCTGGGGTAAGATTGCCTTTCTTGGCTTGCACCCCCCCTTTCCCCCAACTCTGCCCTCATCCCGCCTGCCTGAGGAGCAAGGCGGCGGGCGGAGAAGCCCGCTTCCTCTCCTGCCCCCTGCCCCAGCCGCCCGCCCTGGCCGGGAGTTTCCCTTTCCAGCTTTCCGGGGTTCGGTCGGCGGGCGCGGGGGGGAGGTTGGCAGGAAGTCCAAATAAGCGCTTCCTCCGCCCACCTTCGGGCTTCAAAGGCCCGCGGCTCCAACGGCAGGGCAAGGGAGACAGAGAAAGGGGGATGAAACGTTTTTTTTAAAAGAATGAAACTGTTGGCTGTGAGGAAGTGGAAAATATTGCTCCTCGTCGCCTCGCACCGAGCGGCTGCTTCATGTTTTCCTCCCGCGATATCCCAGGATGGGGACGGGGGCGGTGGGACCGTGAGGGGAGGGGCGCCGCGGTGGCCGTCAAGCGCAGTGCGGTGTGGAGAAGGGCTACTGTGGGGTCGCAGGGCCCCCGTCCAGGGGGCGGTCGGGACTCGCTCCCCCAGTGTGGGCAGAGCAATGTGTCACCCAGAAGGACCCCAGTCACGGAGGGGACAGTGCTGCCGCGGCCTGCCTCTGAGAAAGGCGGGAAAACTGCCCCCTCCCTACGGGGATGAGCACTGCAGCCTTTGTTCCCCCAACAGGCAAACCCACGCAGGCCCTCCAGAAAGTTCCAGTAGCGATTTATCTCAGCCTCCAGTGATACATCCGAGCCGTAACACGTTGGTGGCAGTGAGGCTGGGTGGACGCGTGTCAGGGCATCCTCTTGATTCCCGGCAGCATCCCACGTCGGTGTCCTGTCTGGGCCACATGCCACCACCTTGCACCTCTCCCTTAGTCCAGAGCCTCTGTCCAAGTCAAATCCAAATAAGCACTTCCTCCCACCCACCTGCTAACTTCCTAGGTTCCTCTCCTAGGAAAGCCGACACGTTCTCGTCTGTAAAGTCCCTACTTTTCATTCTCCCTGTCCCTAAGCAACAACTCCCAGGCCCCTTCCCACGCCCCACACACAGAAGGCGCAACTCCCAAGTCTCTCTTCCAATGAACTGTGTATTTTTCTCACCTCTGGAATTACTGTGAAGAAAGGCAGTTACTTCCCCACCCGATTCTGCTGTGGGTTAGAGGGACCCGGAGGGAGAGTCACGTCTGGACGTGGTGGGTAAGGGAGGGGAGGAGAGGGGGTTGATCCTCCACTCTGGGCTGAAGTTTGCTGCCCCCACATCTGCTTTTTGTTCCTAAGCTCTAGCAACCTGACATAGCGCTCCCTGCAAGGATTGTTGTCTTGCTCACAGCTTCCACTGTGCAATTAAGATTCCTATTCCTCGGGCCCTATCCCTGTGTACTAGCACAATGCGGCTCTCATCGTGCTCAGAGACCGTTTGCCCTTTTCCTAACCTCGAGATAGGCATCATAAAGTCTAAGAGGGCCTCTGCCAACCTTTTAATTTTCTCTTTTGTAAGTTCTGTGTTTCTCCACCTGGTTTGGGGAGGGAGAGAGATGGGCGAGGGTCTCCCCACTGCAGGTTGGTCACTGCTTTAAATCACTGCGCCTTACCTGATTCGACCCTCTGCTCTGCTTCATGCTTGAGGCCAATAGACTGATGCTCTCAGTCAAACTGAACTAGCCCTGGAGTTCATCCTCATGGCATCCCCGCTGCCATGGCTGTACCCCGAGGTGCCCCATTTTACAGGTGAGGGACCAGAGGCTGACCCAAGTGACCTGGCCTGCACAGGCCTGATCCTTCTGGTCTCCTGAGCCTGTCTTGGGGGCTCATTGGCCCTGCTCCTGGAGCTTCGGGAACCCTCCAGCCAGCGACGGGAGATGTGAAACTCATGAGTGTTGGGAAATCACTGAGGCCTGGGGAAGAGGAAAGGCGCCAGCCTGAGGCAACAAGCTTCCCCTTGCGTCACCTGCTCTCGCCTGCCCAGCTGCCCTTCTGAGGAATGGGCCTGTGCTTCTTTGGGGAGGGGGCATCAAATGCCTGCCTGTGCCAAGGGCTGTAACCTTTTCTGAGCTTGTTCAGATTGACAACCTTGCTTTGTCTTTATGGGGGGCAGACCATGGCGAGGGGACTGCACAGGCTCTGAAGACAGACCTGAGTTTCAATCCCGACTCCACCTCGGGCAACGTAGGTAACATCTCAGACCCTCAAGGTGGCAAATGGCAAGGGACAGGGGCTCTGAACTCAGGTAGACTTTGGAGGAGACCTGGCTGTGCAACCTACTTGCCAAGTACAAGGGGGCAAGTCGCTTCATCTGTGTGAGACACAGTTTTCTCTTCTGTAGAAATAATGATAGTGCCAGCCATTAAGTAAGACAATCAGCGTAAAGTTCTCGGCATGCTCCCTGGCACCTAGGAAGAGATCAAGGCATTGCATCTCTTGTGGTTCTTATTGTCATCATTGCTGTCATCCAGGTCTCTTAACTGCTGTATCTAACTTCTAAATGAGCTTCCGTGGACTGTCCCCCTTGGCCACAATTATTGGATTGTTCTTCTAAAGGAGCCTAACATTTACCTATATCTTCATTACAACTTCTGCTTCTCTGTAGTTTTTTCTTGTCCTGGGAAGGGTGAACATCATTTAAAAATATATATATTGGCCAGGAGTGGTGGCTCAGGCCTGTAATCCTAGCACTCTGGGAGGCTGAGGCGGGAGGATCCCTTGAGCTCAGGAGTTTGAGACCAGCCTGAGCAAGAGTGAGACCCTATCTCTACTAAAAATAGAAAAATCAGCCAGGTGTGGTGGCACAAACCTGTAGTCTTGGTTACTGGGGAGGCTGAGGCAGGAGGATCGCTTGAGCCCAGGAGTTTGAGGTTGCAGTGAGCTGTGTTGATGCCACTGCACTTTACCCAGGTGACAGAGCAAGACCTTGTCTCCAAATATATATATATAT
>NW_012148631.1:1679976-1694328 GCF_000956105.1 Propithecus coquereli | reverse complement strand
CTGCTGAGCTCAAACAATCCACCCGCCTTGGCCTCCCAGAGTGCTAAGATTACAGGCGTGAGCCACCGCACCCGGCCCCAGGTCTGAGCTTTAAACAGCATGATCAGTTGCTGAGAGCTGGTAGGTACGAGGCCCTGTGAGGAGCACTTGGCCTAGGCTACCCTGATGAATGCCCCCAGCACCCTCTGAGTCAGGGTAACACCAGCTTGCATTTACGACCCACTTTTCAGGTGCAGGGCCTAGAACTAAATGCATTAAGTTGACAACCTGCTAGTGAGGCAGGTATACTTGGTGACAAGGGGACTTCTTAAAGTATGCAGAAGATGGACACTTGCATGGCCAAAGATGTCCTCGAAAACCTTCGGGAAGACACCACCTCAAGGACCAACTCAGTAAGGGCAGCAGAGCTCAGTTCTTTCCTCAAGCACCAGGCAGATGGCTCTGTACGTGTATGTATGGAGTACTGGATGAAGTCGCTAACTTGTGTTTAGAGGCTGCCATGTTGCACAAATATAGTTGCTTTTAGACACTGGACCTACTTTCTGCTAACAAGTTGCTCAATTATGAAAAGTACACGGGTCTGACCAGGACTGCAGATTCCCATCTCCTATCTCCAGGGAATGTGCTCTTTGTCTAGAATATATGGTGGACTCAATAGTGAATAGAATATATGGTGAAAACACATTGAGTGGAATATATAACACCATCAAAAATTTTCTTCTTTTTAATTCGTCTAGTTAAATGCAAGTATGTTTTTTGTGTGCATGAGACATTTCCTCTGTCTTCCCATTTTACAGATACGGAAACTGAGACTCCTAGAGTTTAAGTCCTTGCCTAAGGTTACACAGCACAGAAATAGTCACAGCATAAATTGAGCCTTGTCTGCCCAGTGCAGCGCCCTGTTCAGCCCTGGGTGCCTCACTCAGCAAGGGACCTCCCTTGCTGAGGTCCCTCTCATGATAAACTGTAAGGAGGCAGCTGATGGAATCCCAACTTTTGATGGTGACTGTGGGATGGGAGGGGAAGATGGTAGAAATGCATCGAAAGGCCAGCAGTTCACTGATGTGGGAAATTGTCTATATTTTAGGTCAGTTGTTAAGACATATTTTGGTCTGCACAGACCCAGCCGAACAGGAATGTTGGTGTGGACATATGGTTGCCAGGAGTTTTAATGGAAAAGTACTTGGGCTCACATTGGAGTTTAAGTCCCCTTCATTGCCCCACTAGTAGGCTGGAGTGACTGAGGCCAGTGGGGAATTACCAAGCCTGTGGCTCTCACTGCATCTCAAGCCCCTAGAGCTGGGCTTCCTTGTTTACTTATTTAGAGCTAGCAGAGGAAGTGGTAAAGGAAACTAGCTGAGTCGTTTTCTGAGAAGAGACCATATTTGTTCGTAGAGGAAGCCGTTGCTTTCTGGGATCTGGCTACAGCAGAAAAGACGGTCTGCTCCAAAAAGGCTGTTCCAGAGGGTAGCTGGCAGTTGGAAGAGCCAAGGACGCCTCCAAGCTCTGGATTTGGGGTCCTCTGTCTATGGGTGCAGTGCCCATGCCCAGCCTGTGAGCTTCCTCCTGGAGAGCAGCCATGGCGCTGAGGAATGTGCCCTTTCGCTCGGAGGTCCTGGCCTGGGACCCCGATAGCCTTGCTGACTACTTTAAGAAGGTGAGCCTTGCCTTTATGTTAGTGGTTGGGCTGGTGGGCTTGCCCTTGGTGGTCTGGGCAGAGGCTTGAAGATAGAATCTGGGCAGAACACACGAGGTGTATAAGGTAGTGATGGAACTAACAACCCCACAGCAATCTTACCGGTTGAATGAGAGCCATGTAGACCGCTGAGTTTTCATGGCAATGAGTTCTGGAGAGAAAGGTGGGAGGGGGAGCCCTCACATGAGTGTGTGCCTACTATGTGCCGCGGTCTGAATTTAGTGCTCTACAGGCACTGGCCCACTTAACACTCCCCGCTGTCTTGGGTGGTTAATATTGTCATCCGCCTCCTTGGCTCAGCAGCTAAACCAGCTCAGGGGAGTTAAATGGCCCAAAGCCCCAGAGACTAAAGGTGAAAGAGGCAGGATTCAAGTCACGCTTGTGTGGCTTCAAAGTCTATGCTCTAAGATGCAGAGAACTGCTACAGCCGCTAATGAGATCAAGGCTACTTACTAGAAAGGGGAGACATGGAGTCCTGGGGTGGGAGAAAGGACAGGCAGGCTGGGAGAGCTGTAGGGGGTTATGGTGAGCAATGCCAGACATGGCATTTGGGCATTCTTTGCACGTGACACTGAGAGAAGGGTCCTCAAGATCTCACATGGGACAAGATTGCGTTAGAACTTTATGAGAGTCTCATGAGACAGGCCAGAAAACTGATACAAGTCCCAGTGTATAACTAGGGAAACGGAGGCCCCTACACCCCTATAGGCTTAGCCAGGCAGAGCCCAGGGCCAAGCTTGCCGTAGAGCTGGGACCAGGGTCTTGCTCTCCTATCTTCCAGGCCTGGAGGAGAGGCTCAAGAATCCCCAGGCTTGGTCATTTGCCAGTGGGGGCTGCACATCTGTGTGGGCAGATCTCAAGGCACATGACTCAGTTAGGGGCCCTCTCCCCCTGTCCATGGGACAAGATGCCTTGTGAGGGATGTTTGAGCTTCCAACACCCTCATCCCTGCAGGCTGGCATCAGACTCGGTTACTATTCCAGACCACCATAAAGATGAGATTGTATAAAGCTAAGACCTTAGAAGTCACCTAACTCAACTTCCTGTTTTTCCTGGGAAGCTGAGATCCAAGGGGGTGAAATAGGACACATAGCTCCCTAGGACACATAGCCAAGCCTGGAGTCTGCGCAGTTCCCAGGTCCTTACAGTCAGAACAGTTCTTCCCCAACCTACGGAAGAAAATGTGAACATGTTGAACAGGGTGTGGCGTGGTAGGGGCACAGCCCACAGATCCTGCTACTTGCCATGTTTTGCGAATTTCATTTCTGTTATTTTCCTTCCAAAAGGTCATAATAAACTTAGGTTTCAGCAAAGAATTGAGCACAACTGGCTTTTGAAGGCAATTTCTAAATACTTTCCTTAAACTTAGACCAAATAGCTGGGGCAACAAGGTAAAATTTGCCAAGATGGAATAAGATGACATGTTACCTCCATAAAGAGAGGAGAAAGGAATTGACATGAAGAGAAAGCTTGCAGGCGGGCTGAGAGGCACAGACAAGCCCCATCTTCAAGCGTGACCAGGAGAATTATACAACCAGGGAACAACAGGGAACCTAAGGGCACAATTCCTGTCAGTGCAGGGAGATGGACTACAGGTCAGGGGTGATTCAGGGAGACACCTCTCTGCCTGAGTTGGGGGAAGCGAGGGTTTTCTTCTTGGAGATGGCAGAGCCTGGGGCAAATCCATAGCACTGGGACAGGTTCCCACTTCTGGCATAAAAGGACTGAGGGCAGGAACAAGGAGGCTGAGGGCAAGATCCTGGAAGTGGCAGCCCCTCCGTCCCAGACTCAGATAGAGACCCTTCGGATTGTGAGCACCTCCTCCCACCCCACCAAGAGAAAATACAGAGAGAATGGACCGTGGGGTCATTTGGGGATGGATCTTAGCGACCAAACCTGCCACTTAAAGGACCAATCCGCAGGCACAATTTCTACCGAAGTATTGGGGTCAGTCCACTCTCAGGGACACTGCCCCACCCAGCTCTGGAGTCAGACACCTTGGTTTGAATCCCGGCTCTGACACCTGCTAGCTTGGTGGCCTTCCCTTAGTTATGTCACCTCTCTGTGCCTCAGCTTCCTCTTCAGTGAAACAGAGATACTAACAATAACTGACCCAAAGGGAGGCTTGTGAGGATTAAAGCAAATGATGTGTGTGAGGCACTCAGCAGAGAGAGGGGGCCTAATTCATGTTCATGTTTGATCTTCCTTTTTTACTGCTTTATTAACCGGCCCCTAGCTGAGATGCCCATGCACAATGGCGGGCATCTGCGTCTTATTGTCCTGATAGGTGTGTCTCAGCCTGTGTCTGAAATGTAAGCTGCTGAGGACGGAGATCGCATTTTGTATTTCTCCAACCCCTCCGATTCCCTTTGACTTGGCAGGGGAGCATCCTTGGGCTGTGCAGTGGAGGGGTGATGGCTCAGAGCCACATGTCTTGATCTGAGTGGGGTCCTAGCTCACTGTGTGACTTCAGGCCAGTTCCTTCCCCTCTCTGGGCCCCAGCTTCCCCATCTATAAAGCCATGTAACTGCTCTGAACCAGTGCCTACCATAGCTAGAGGCATATAAGAGTCATCTAGGGTGCTTGTTAAAAATACAGATTCTAGGCCCACAGTTCCAGATCTTACTAGGGCCGAACCAAATGTCTAGGTCCCAGTCTGCTGGACTTTCTGTCCAACTGGACGCAGTCAGCACTCTGCAAAATCGGAGATTTGTCTGATAACAATGACAGTGAAAATGATGAACTACAGGCAGTTGACTATTCCGAGAACTGCTTACCCTCACCGCGTGGAGATAAGGGTGGACCAGGGCCGGCAGATGCTGCTTGCTTTCAACATCAACCCCTAAACCAGGTTTCTTTTTGTGATGTTCATCCCACCCTTCCAAGCCAAGAGGTGGCAACAATTGTGTTTATGCTTTAGGTTTGTTGGCCATAAGATGAGAACGTGGTTTTAAATTTTCCCTAAAAGAAGACTGCTGGGAACTGTGGGGCCCACACCTGGGGGAGAAGCTCAGATCCTCAAGGACAAACATTTAACATTACATGCGCCTGTCCAAAACATCGAACTTAGCGATATTTCAAATGTGAATGCTTCTGGTGTTGGGGACGAGACAAAATGGGCACTTCATGCAATTGTTGATCGGTTTAGGAAAATAACCAAGACCTTAAAAATCCTCATTCCACTGGATCCTATATAACTCTATTCTGAGACTTTGACTTAAACAATTTATCTTAAACAGGGAGAAAAGAATTTTGCAAAATAATATCCATGCTGTTCAATATTTTGATCTGGATGATGTATGAAGCTGCATTTTCACTTCTTCACTTTACTACTGTATGTGAATAATACTGTTATTAAGAACAAGAACATTCCTGATAGAGGTATCAAAGCCTTGTTCTGAAGCCCAATTGTGACCTCTGTCACCTACCACTCATGGAACCCTATTATACAAGTTACTAGACTCTATGCCTCTCCCTTCCCATCTGCAAAATGTGAGGATTAAATGGTTTGAGACTGATTTGAATACTTGGGACAGTGCCTGCCATTTAGAAATCTTTCAATAATTATTAGAAGTTTTTAGTTATTATTGTTGAAACAGCAATTTGGTAAACAATCTAAAGGTTCAGAAATAAGGAAGCAATTAAATAATGTTGTAGCCATTAGAATCATGTTCAAAATAAGTTTGTGTAACACGAGGCAGTGCTTAGAGTATCATTTTAGGTAATTTAAGGGACTAAAGTCAGGATAACAAGATTGGCTATAAATCATAACCTCAAGTATGTTTAGAAACACGCTAGGAAGAAAGCATCGACGGAAACACATCACAGCGCTCACTGGGGTTGTCTCTTTATTTTCTTCTTTAAGCTCCTCTCCACTTCCTAAGCCAGAGTTTTGTATGCCTTGAAGACAATGTCTTCATGGAGGGCTCGGCCCCAAAGCCTTAGAGCGAGGCAATTTCTCCATTTCAGGCAGTCCCAAGGGGGTAGTGACAGCTGGGTTGAGTTGGGGACAGGGCCTCTCTGTTAGCCAGGGGAGGGGAGGGAAGGGGTACAGGCTAGCCACAAGTACCGCAAATTGCTAAGCTTCTGGGGCAGGCGAGGGAGGGGAACCAATGGCGTGAGCCTGTGTGTCGTTGCTGACAGCACCTTCTCCTCTGCAGCTGAACTACAAGGACTGTGAAAGGGCCGTGAGGAAGCACCTCATCGACGGCGCTCGGTTTTTGGTAAGCTCTGGCCAATGCAGCATCCGAAACCAAGGATGCTCTGTACTCCCCCTGCCCCCAGTGGCTGCAGGGCCAACTCGTCTACCCTGTCCTTGGGGACACCCACGTCAATGCCTGTCTCCAGGGGTCCTAGAGCAGCTTCTGCCTTCTCCAGAGTCTTCCTAGGGCCCCTCTCTCACCACCTCTCAGGACCCTCCCCTTCAAACCCCTCTCAGGTCTTTCACTGATACCAAGATACACTCTAAAGTTAAAGGATAAGGAGGAATCCAAGTACCGTTGGAAAAAAAAATCTGGAAAATCTATTCAAATACCATCCACACTTTGAGAAGCCTGAGGGGAAAAAATGATCATATCGGAGAACGGATGATTCTCACCTCCAATTTCTCACTCTGGGGTACATGCCCACTGAGAGGAATAAAGGGCGGCATCATCTTTTTATTTCAATTACTTCCCTCTTTCTCGCTACCAAAATTCACAGTTGGTTCTGTGTCAAACATACGTGTGACGTGGCTCTCTCCACTGCGTTGTCATCCACAAAGCCTTCAGTCTGAGACCAGGGTGCAGATGTCCATTCGGCACTGAGCCACGGAAGGGACAGGGACGCAGCTCCAATGCTGGAGACAGATACAGGATGTGGTCGGGGGTGGTCTGAGCATTTTCCCTGAGGTGACACCTTTTCCTGCGGGTTAAGAGAGACCCTGAGGACACCAATCCATCCCTTCTGGGCACTTTGCTTCACTCTTTAAGAAAGAAATGTAAACAGGACTTTAAAGGTCTCAAAGGGCGGATGTTCCTAATTTGGATTCAGAGTAGTGAGGAAGGCACACTAAGCTGTGATGGCCTGTAAGTCACACCAGTGAGGGAACTTGGCCCTGAGGCTTCTGGCCAGTTGGAAGGGACCAGAGAGGTCACAGGCGCCAGTTTGTCATTCAGGACACCAGTCCATTTCTTATATTGCATCCCTGCTATCAACATATGCTTGAATTCCTTCAGGGATGGTGAGCTCACTACCACCTGTAGTCATCTGCCCCTTTCTGGGCAGCTCTGAAGTCTCATGTTGAGACCAAACCTGTGCTCCCATTGGTCTGAGTTTGCTTTCGGGTGCAGTGTAAGATGTGTTTATTCACTATCCACCTAAATCATTCATTCATCCACCCATCCATTCACTGGGCAGGCATTTTCCTGAGGTCCTTTCACGTGCTGGATCATGCCAAGTGCTTTGGGATAGAGAAACAATTAAGATGTAATTTCTGCCTTCTAGAAGCTTGTTTTATAGCAGAAAGGTATCTCCAGGAAGGCCTCCAGCCACCTCTTTGCAGATGAGGAAACACATGCAGAGGTGTGATGTGGTTTGTTCTATGTCACACACCTAGTAATCGAGCTAAAGCACACATTTAATTTAGTCTAAAACGGTTTGAGCTTATAACAATGTTATTTATTTATACCGAGCTTCAAGTCAATAGAATTGCTGGAGTTTTATTATTACTATTCTTGCAAATTCCTGCTGAACTCAAATATTTCATCCTGGTGCCTTTAGCATTGAGAACAGAAAGTTACCATGTTTGAGTAAAAATAGAGGATAACGTCTTTGAGGACGGTCCTGCTGTGGTCCCACTGCCCTGGGTCACCTTGAGCAAGCCCTTTCCTCCCTGAGCCTCCCTTGCTCCCTTCTGCATTGGGCCAGATCGTGGCGGACACCAGCCCTTCCCAGCTCTGGGATTCCCCCAACACTCCCCCTGTGGGTGTCAGGCTTGGGAGGACAGGTCATTTCCTTGGTCGAGAGGTATTTTCTGAGCATCTATGTCTCCTCTACTTCAATCTCTGGGACTCAGCAGTCCCTGAGAGAATGCAGCACATTCTGCTCATTGTGCGAACAGGAGGGAAGTGGGGAGACAGGAGCCAGGAGAGTAGGGAGCAGAACCCAGCCCCCACCCCTACAACTGGGGAAATCCATCATCCACCCCGCTGCTCTGGGTACAATTTTGGACTCCTGGTGTAAGCTCTAAGTACTTGTCTTTCACTCTTTCCGGCTCTCTGATATCCAGGGCCAGTCTGCTATTGAAGGCAGAAGTGGAAGGCCCTAGTTGTTCCTTCCTTCCTTCCTTCCTTCCTTCCTTCCTGCCTGCCTTCCTTCCTTCCCTCCCCTCCCTTTCTTTTCTTTCTTTCTTTCTTTTTCTTTCTTTCCTTCTCTCTTCCTTTCTTTCTTTTTCTTTCTTTCTTTCTTTCTTTCTTCCTTCCTCCCTCCCTCTTTCTTTCTTTCTTCCTCTCTTTCTCTCTTTCTCTTTCTTCCTCTTTTTCTCTCTTTCTCTCTCCCTTCCTTCCTTCCTTCCTTCCTTTTTTCTTTCTTTCTCTTTCTTTCTTTCTTTCTTTCTTTCTTTCTTTCTTTCTTTCCTTCTTTCTTTCTTTCCTCTTTCTCTCTCTCTCCCTCCCTCCCTCCCTCTCTCTTTCTTCTTTCTTTCTTTCTTTCTTTCTTGCTTCTTCTTCTACTTCTTCAAAGTAGGAGCAAGGAGTCCCCTTGAATCTGTCTTGCTGTCATGTTTGTTTTCCATTAAGAAGGATAGAACCTTGTCTGGTGGAGAATAGGGGTGCTATGCTTCCAGAAGTATTAAAAGAGAAGGAAATGTGCTTGAAATCAGTTGGGAAGGCATGTGGCTCCATGTCACAGAAACCTGACCACAGTGGCCTGACCAAATATAGGTTGGTCTTTCTCAAGTAATAAGAAATGTACAGATGGGTGCTCAGGGATGGTGAACTGCTGAAGGAAGTCATCAAAAACCCAGGCTTCATCCAGCCTGTGTAAAAAGCCTACGGTTCCTGTCCAAATGGTTGTGAGTTGACTACTCCACCTCTAGGCATCACATCTGTGTTGTAGGCAGGGGGAAGGGGGGAAAGGGCAAAGAGTAAAAGGTGCATGGCGAATGGTAAATGTGTGCCCCCTTTTTGCAGGAAAGTAGTAAATTTTCCAGAAGTTTCATCCAGTGGACTTTAGGTAATATCTCGCTGGCCGCAATGGAGTCACATGACCTCCACCATCTGCAAAGGAGTCTAGGGAGTTAAATATTTTGAACAAGTATGCTTAAAGCCCCGAATTCAGGACCTGTCAGTAAGGACAAAAGATAGAGTGGATATGAGTAGGCAAACAGCAGTGTCTGCCATATTGCCTCTCCAGGTGGGCCCAGTTTGTAGCTTTGCCCTCTCTGTGTCCCTCTTCTGGACATCCATAGCATATAACACTGCTGCAAAGTCACAAAACTAACTCCAAAATCATCATACAAGCGACCCAGAGTTTGCTGAAGGTTTTTGAAAGAGGTGGTGGTAAGGGGGGCTTACGTCACACAGCAATACTCTCCAAAAATCCTGTTTCTACATCTCTCATCTTTCCTCACCGTTCTTGTCCCAGTTCTAAATGTCTTTCTTTTTCCTAACAACCTGCTCCTCTGTGTCTCCAGCTGTGCTCACCTTTGCCTGCTCCTCCACAATGTTCCTGAAATTCCCTCAGCTATGTTCACCCCTCAGCACAACAGAAGCTGGTAGCCAGCTGCCTGGCGCTCAGCTGTCGTCCCTCTGGCAGCCCCAGGAACCTTCAACTCGTCACGCTGCACTCTGAATATGAGCCTCGGTCCCCTCCCTGAGAGTAACACAGCTCTGGAGGGAGGAGATGCTGCTGCTCAATGACATTAAGAAAGAAAAAGCAGAAGAGGTTAAGAAGCTTGACCAAAAGCCTGGTGCTCACAGGACTCTTGGCTGACTCTCTTAACCTTCCCCAGCCTGCCTCACATGGTCTGATAAGGGGTCTGGGTCCGAAACTGCTCCTAGGAGCTAGGTCAGATGAACCCAATAAGCACACTGCTAAGATGCCCCAGCCCAGCCCCTGTGCCAGCTGAGCTCAAAGGCAAGCTTGTCCAGTTCTTCCCAGTGGGCAGTAAACAACCTGACAAGCAGCAAGGAGAAAAAGAAGCAAAAATATCTCCAAGACCCAGCCAGAACCCCCCCTCACCCCCACCGCCACCGACTTCCACCTCCTGAGCCAGCGATTCCTCATCTTTCTCCCCAATGTCTCTGTTGCACACTCTGCCAGGCACTGTGCCAAACTCATTACATACACCACTCCACTCAATCCTCATGCCCCTGAAAGGTGGGTGTTATTATGAATAGTATAATTATCCCCATTTTACAGATGAGAAAACTGAGGCTTGGAAGGGCTAAGTGTGTGCCCAAAATAAGACAGCTGCCAAGTGGACAAACTAAGACTCAAATGCAGCCTGTCCACTCCAGAGCCCTGACCCTGACCACCAGCGCTGACCGCGGGCCTTGACTAGAATGGCCTGGAGCCCCTTCTCTGGCTCACGGCTGGCTCTGTGGAAAGCATGCCCACCCTCTTTTCTGATCCCAACACTGGCATGTCTGCCCTCCACCTGCCTTCAAGATGTCTTCTGCCACCCTCTCCACCCACCTCCCGTCCAGCTTAGGCCACGGGGACCCCCAAGGAGCTCAGACTTGGGAGGTTCTCTGGGAGAAAATAGACTGTGATGCTCTAGAGCAGAGTCCCAGCTCCAGCCCATCACCTACCAGCTGAAGTCCCCTTGATGTCCCTGAGCCTCGGTGTTCCTGGGAATGTATCACAGATAGTCCCTACATCACAGGGTCGATGGAGGATGAACTAAGGTGTTACAAGGCAAAAGCCCAGAGTCAGTTCTTGACAAATCAGCCTGTCTTTCTCCTTCCCCTCTGCGTTCCCTCAGGAAAGCCTTTTCACTGCATCCCCCGTCTCGAGAGCTCCACCGGTAGCCCTGTGAAAGTCTCTGGGGTGCGATGGTGTAAAAGGAACAGAGAGCCCCTCTCCAGGCTGGCTTCTCCACAGCTGGGCCACGTGGAGCCTGAGGGGCCCTGAAGTCCGGGGTGTGAATTTAGGGAAGAGGTCACAACATGGCCAAATTCAGCCCACAAAACAAGTTGTCTGGTTTCACAGGTTTTTCTCTCATTGTTTTTATTTGGTTAAGTCAGAAATATTTGTCAACATTAAAAACTCAGAACATTTTGCATAAAATCCACATTTCAGGATTCGCTTTGAAAAAGTAGATCCAGCAACACTAGGCCTAGCCCACAGGCTTTTAGACAACATCTAGAAGCTGCCCGCTTTGGCTGGGTGGATGGGGGTATACACTTCAGTTTGCCACAGGCCCCACCCCTCCCTAGACTGTTCTACATGTTACTCTTCTCACCTGGGTCAGAGCCCTCCCTGCGGGTTGTAACCTGCCTGCCATGCGTGTCTTCATTTCAGAACCTAACAGAAAACGACATCCAGAAGTTCCCCAAGCTCCGGGTGCCGTAAGTACTCCCCTGACTCCTCGGGCTGTTTGGGAAACAGAGGTTGGGATGGGAAGTAGTCTAGGGGGTCTGGGTCAGTTACGTATCACTGTTGGCTTGAAATAAGAAAGCAGGCGGGATGGCTGGGACAAGGGCAGGGCATGGGGAAGAGAAGTTACACAATGAGTTGGAAAAAGGAAGTAACAGCTCCAGCCCAGCTGATGAGTTGGATGCTCTTGCCAAAGATAAGCCCAACTCTCGATGATGTTTTCACTTCCTCTCTTCCCATGGGGTTCTTGGGCCTCTAAGAATAGCACCAGCACTGAGAGACCATAGGGTTCACCATGGCATCATCATCAACTCTGTGATTATCTTGAGTTTTTCCGAACCTTTGTTTCCAGCTCAGCAAAATGAGAGCTGAGCCAGATGAAGGATGGCAATGCAAATCGGTGTGCGTAAATACTGACTGCCTGCAAATGGCTGCCAGGGGTGCTGTGTTGAGAAGAGTCCTGAGGAAACAGAGCCGTTATTGATTACTCATGTCTGCCGTGGGTGCTAAAATAGAAGTTAGAGTATGCATTTCACACCATGCCTTTTTCATCCCTCTAGTAAAGGTCTCATGTACTCAAATACCTACAGGAGCCAGGCAGGAGAAGCAATATATATAAAATGAGCCAGATTGAAAACACGAAGCCCTATTGATTTCTTTTGTTTGACCACCATTGAGTAAAACAGTGGTAAATATTCTCTATGGAGAAATATTTCTCCACTATAAGAAAAATAATAGCACAGTTATGATGATAAAAAATAGTGACCACCACAAAGCCTCATTGTTGGTGAAACAATAGGGAGTGGTGGGGATTGTGGCAAACCGGATATTATAATCTCCGTTCAAAGAATGCAGTGGCTACTGCACTCCAGTGTGGACCCAACAATATCCAACCTTCAAATTTATCAAGAGTAGCTGGAAATATGGGCTTTATGTGATATATCTCAATTTTTAAATGTTGGGTCAAATATTTTTAAATATTGTGAAAGCCAAAGTAAACATACCTATGGGCTAGAGTTAGGCTGGGTGTTACCCATTTGAGACCTCAGCTCTGGACATTCTCTGAGGTCCTTTCCCTTGCTCTAAGGGTCTCAGAACTCATAATAATAAAAGACAAGCAGGCCAAACGAGTAGGAGGTTGGAGATCTTATGAATAGGTAGAAATGCCAAGGCTCAATTAAAAAAGTATTTTTTAGCATGATTATCAGGTTTCCCCTTGTCTGGAAGGCAAAAGGAAAAGAGAGGAACAAGGGTTTGCCTTTGGGACTAGTGTTGTTGAAGATGGCTTGATCTTTCTAAGGGTTTCCTCTAACCACATGTGGCTATTTAAGTTTAAATTTAATTTAAAATTCAGTTACTCAGAGGCACTAGCCACATTGTAATAGCTACATATAGCTGGAAACTACTATACTAGAGCAGATGTAGAACATTTCCATGATTGCAGAAATGTGACGCTCTAGAAACAGCCATAGTTCTCTGTCAAAGAGAGACCTTCCCACATAGCAGCCAGACCCAGCCTGCGGGTGTGTTCAGTTTAGTCCACATTGTGTTTTAAAATCAAGAAAAGTTTCACAAAATCCAGCTTCTTTAGAAGCAAGTGAAAGATGTGGTAATCCAGGGCCCATATTCTCTCGTGGCAGGAGTGGGCAGGATCTGATGTCTGCTGCCCTGTTTAGGTGGGGTTTGCGCTCCCCGTGCACCACACTCCCTACCACGACCCGAGGGGTTATCCTAAGGCACAGCAAGTGTTTATATCCTATGCACAGGAACTTGGCTCTCTGACCAAGATGCAGTAATAGGATCATATTTACTTTCCCATGTGAAACAACCAAATACCCAGACAAATACACGGAACAGCAGTTTTCACGACACTGGGCATCAGACAAGGAGAATGGAAAACAAAGGCGGTGAACCCTGTGACTGCTCGCTGCCTTGAGAGAGTCTCCAGGCCACGGTGCAGGGGCCGGAAACACAATGCTAAGTCTGGTGGACACCTTGAGTTGAGGACACAGCTGAGAATGCAGGCGTCTGGAGTTCATCAAACAGGTGCCAGAGAGAAGAGCGATCTCTCGAGTGTTCCAGGGAGGTTCAGAGGACCTCTCTGCATCAGGTGCTGAGCAGTACATGTACGAAAGGAGACTGTCTGCAGTTCACAAAAGAACTACCCAAGAGGACTGAAGGAGCTAGTAGCCACTCACAGGGCTGGAAATGGTGCCTGTTTCTACCAGCCTAATTGGAAAACCTCCAGATGCACAGTCATTGGGTACAGTGCACAGAAGGATCTTGCCTTAATAGCGGGGAATAATTAGCCCTAATCTAAAAAGTTTTCTGGTCTTTCCTAGCAAATCTTAAAAGCAAGATTCAAAAGAAATAAATTGTTTCTCAGTAACTTAACTGCATCTCAAAACAAAACTTAAAACTCTTCATAGGAATGCAAAAATACTCGTTACACAATGAAAGAAAATTCACAATGTTAGGCATCTAATCAGAGACTAACAGGCATGCAAATAAGCAGGAAAGTATGACCCATAATGAGGAGAAAAGCTAACACATCAAAACTGCCCCTTAACTAACCCAGATATTAGAATTATCAGACAAGGACAATATAACTATTCATATGTTTGAATAGTTAAATTCAGGCATGGGAAATACAAAAAGACCCAAACAGAACTTCTAGAGATGAAGACTGTAATATCTGAGATTAGAAATACACTGCTTGGGACTAAGAGCAGGTTAGATATTGCAGAAAAAATAGTAAACATGGAGATACAGTAATAGAAACTCTCCAAAATAAAGCACGGGGAGAAAAAAAATTAAAACAAAACAATAAAAAGAGCACCAGGGAACTTTGGGACAACTTCAAGTAGCCAGATGTATGTCTAAAGTCCCCAAAGAAGAGGAAAGAATGTGCATATGAGACAGGAAGGAGAGACATAAATAAAATATTTGAAGAAATAATGGCTAAAACATTTTCAAGTTGGATGAAAATTATAAACCCACAGATCCAAGAGGCTTAACAAACATAAAGTCCAAGAAAAAAGAAGAAAAATACCCCAAGGCACATCATAATCAAATTC
>NW_012148631.1:1647984-1679366 GCF_000956105.1 Propithecus coquereli | reverse complement strand
TTGTTAATTACTCAAGGCCACAGAGATAAGGGACCTGAGAATTCCTATCCTTAGGACACTCACATTCTAATGGGAGGGTCAGCTATACAAACAAAGCGATTATACTATAACCGTGCTGTGACGCGTGCATATACAAGTTCAATGGGAGTAGGAAGGCAGGAGTAATTTTCTCCACAGTATTCAGAGGAGACTTACGGAACAAAGGGACCATAAGTTAAATTTTGAAATGTGAAGGATGGATTGCAGGACATTCTAGGAATGGAGAGCCTGTTGCAAAATGCCAGGGCACCAGTGTGCTTAGTGGAACTACCAGTGGGGCAGAGCAGCTGGGGCATATGCCTGGGGGAATTGGAAGCAAAGAGGCCAGAATGACAGGTGGGGGTGTGCGTGTCACCATTTGTAAAGACCCCGTGAGCCATTCTAAGGATTCCGAGAGTGTGAGTGCACCAGGAAGGAGATCAAGGTAAACCTGTGTCTTGGCTCTGTCTGGCACAATGTGAGAGATGATTTAGAGGGGAGCCCATCTTGGGGCATGGGACAAAGTTAGGAGATGGTGGACATGATCCCACTAATGAGACGGGAGCCTCCCATCTGTGGCTGTGCTGGGAAGCCGGGGGATGGAGGGGATTTAATCAGAGCACTGGGACAGAGACAAAGAAGGCCCTTTCAGCTTGGCAGATCCTTTTTCACTGCAATGCTAAGCTCAAGCAATGTCTGAGAGCCTGGAGAGGGAGGTGGGGTGAGCAGTGGCTGCTGGTTAACGTAGAAGGGAGAATTACAAACATCACGTTGTGGGTGGGGTAGGGGTGAGATATTTCTTTAGCTATTTGAAAACTGAAACAAAAACTTGGCCTGTGGTGAATCCCCTCCATATGTTTCAGTGTGTACCCAGGTAGACTAGGAGGTCTGTCCGGGAAACGTGAGGGGTTAACATGGGGTTGATGGAGAAGACGTCAAGGGAGGGTCCAGGCCACCCTGATCAGTGACTCAGAGAATCACCGTTTCTCTTGGCAGAAATGTGTGATAAGCACCAATTCCAGCTCTACTCCAATGAGCCGTGTGACCTGGGCACATCCTAGACCATCCTCAGTTTCCTAGACTATAAAGAGACGGAAAGGGTGAAATATGCTGCACGGGCTTGCTGGTTTTAAATACTACCATTGTAGGTGCGAACAGGTAGACGGGCGGGCTTAGTGAGAAAAAGTGCAGGCCCCGTGGTCAGACTACTTGAAACTCAGTCCTTCCACTCACAAGCTGTGGAAGACTGTGAGACTGTGGACAATTATCTCAGCTCTCTGAGCCTCAGCTTCCTCATCTGTAAAATGGGGATAATAATAGAATCTGCCTCAAAGGATCAATGGGAAAACCAAAGGAAATAATGGGGAAATAATAATATGCACTAAGAGCTAGCTATTCTTACTTTGCATAAAAATCTCGATTAGCACAAATTAGAGTATTTTACTAATTATTCTATCTTGTTAGAAAGGGAAGATTAAAAAATAGAAAGGGCATGGGGCTTTGGATGGGGCGATCCAGGTTCTGAGGCTGCCTCTGCCCCCTTCCTTCCAGTGAGACCTTGGGGAAGTGGCTTCACCGGTCTGAGCCTCCGTTTCCTCATCTGTAGAAGCGAAGGGAACTAGCTTTCAGGGAGAGGAGAATATTAAAGGAGGCAGCCCACATGAATTGCCTAGCGCTGCCTTGACACATATAAACGTTCAATACTTACTCATTCCCTTTCCCTGGACATAAGTTGATTTTTTTTTTTTCTCATTACCCTAAAGGGCTGTGGAAAAGAAATTGTGTTTATGTGCAGCAGATCCAAACAAGATTATACTTCTTTGAATACATCTGTTTCCTTCCCCAAAGCTTAAAATATCAGTATTAAATAGATTTTGGAAGAAGCCAGATTCTGGTGAGGAAGGCTGTCTCTGCCGGCAAATATAGTCCCTCTCTCAGGACATAGTTGACCCCAAGACACCCCAATATTGTAATGGGGAGGATTTTTAAAGAAAACCATGAAGGTTCCCTTTACAGGGCCTCTGATAAACCTCACCATATAGCTGACAGTGGTCTGGTTAAATCAACAGAATACATGTTAAAATCTGCTGGGGCCTATTTGGGGTTTATTAAAGAAGAAAATGTTACAAGTTTTACACTGAAATCCACAATGTAATGTAAGAAAACAAGGAGAGGGGAGTGACGAGTGGGTGGTGTAGGGTGACTCTCTTTGTGCTCATTCTCATTTGACCTATCGCGGTTAGTGGAATCAGGCCGGGAGAATCTCAGATCCAAACAGAGAAGAACTGCGGACTTATCTGTCATGTGTCTGTCTTCCTGTAAGGCTGTGAGGCCCTTAATGGCAGGGATGGCATCCTGTGTCATCTCCTGAGTACCTGCTTCTCTAAACGAGACAGAGAAGACGGGGAAGGTGTGGAGGGAGGGACCCAGAGGTGAAACGAGTACTTTTGTACCTGTTGGAAAATGTGACCAGCAACCAGCAAAATTGAAGCAGTGACAAGACTTGTCTCTAACATGCTCCTTTCCTCTCCCACGTATGGGCTAACCCCTGGCAGGGTCTCCAGCCCTCCTCCATCCTCGGTAATCCGCCCACATGCGAGGTGCCTCCTCTCACCTGCCGTTTCTTCTCCAGTGCAAGCCCAGAAAACTTGGCTTGAAGGCTCAGCTCCCCAGTAACACTGGGCATGTGGCCTTTGACATCTGACCTCCTTCAGGTCCTCACCTTCCTCATTGGTAAAAATGGTAATAATTATACTTGTCTACCATGCAAGTGATTGTGAGGCTCAAGGAAAATGTGACGTGCAAGATTGTAGGGCGGGGAACAGGGTGAAGAGTGGGGAGACCACGCCATGCCCTCAAATGATTACTTCCCAGCCCCATGTGGTCCTCTGCTGAGGCCAGAGGTGATGGTGGAAGGCCCCTTCCTGAGTCTTAAGACACCCGGGCTGCCCCCTGGCTTCTCGGGTGAGGAAGATGGAATTTAGAAGGTCTGGCTCAAGGAGATTGGTCTTTAAAGACAGAACACTTTTTTCCTTTAAAGGAGGATGGCGTGCAGAGCCAGGGCCAGTTGAAACTGGGAATGTGTGCGGGGAGGAGGGGTGGACAAAGGTGACGTCAGATCCCAGACAGGCAGCCACAGGAGAGCTGGAGACAGCGCTGGGGGAGAGGCAGATGCGCCCTGCCAGAGGGCCTGGGCCCCTTGCTGTGCAGGGAGGGCCAGCGGGCAGTCTGGAGTCTGAGTCAAGGGAGCGAGCCTCCCACTGGGGAAGGCCCTGTATGAGGGAGAGGAGGGTAGTTGGTCCAAAGCTCTCACCATGCAAGCTGTGTAAGAAATACATTTTCCATCATAAGCCAGTATATGACTGCACAGCGACAATGTAGGAAACAAAGACAGAATTTTCATGAGACAGTACCTACTCTTATTAGGTGCTGTGTGCTCCGATATTTCTATTCTCTACCCCTTCTATCCCTTCTTCCCTCCCTCCCTCTCTCCCTTCCTTCCTGCCTTCCTGCCTTTATGCTTGCCTGCCGGCCTGCCAGCCGCCTTTCTTTTCTAGTTTCTTTCTTTCTACCTTCTTGTGTGATCAGCACAGTTGACTTCAAGACCCACTAGTGCAGTCGTTGGAGCACAGGGAGAACTGGGGGCTCCATCAGAGACCAACTGAGAGCCCCTACTCTCCCTAATCCCTGCCTCACTCCTTCATCATTACAAAGTTCCTTCTCCTTCTGCCCCTCCTCCTCCTCCTCTTTTTTTAAAACACAATTTCACCAGTGTCAAGAATAACCGGATTTATTTATCACAAAACTTTTGTGATCATATAACTCGCCTGGGGGCCGGTTGGCGTTACTGCTGCCTGGGCCTCCCCCTGGAGAGTCTGATCAGTTAAGTCCAGGCTGGGCCTGGTCACGCATGCGTGTAACGGGTGCACCCAGGCGGTCCTGACGATCAGGCCTGTCAGGGACTCCCTAGTCAGGCCCAAGCCCCTTATTGTGCTGATGAGGAATCTGGGGCCTGGAGAGGTCACACAGTAGGCACCACCCTTGGGGCAGGACATTGCAGTCAGACTCTCTGTGCCTACGTGTTCCACAGCTTGTGCATCACCAGGAGGGTCTCTAGACTGAGAGGATGAAGACTGGCCCCCATCATGCAGCAAGTTAGGGATGCAGTTGGGCTGGAACCCAGGTCATCATAGAATGCCACCTTTCTGCAATGGCCTGACTTCCTCCTGTTGCAGGTCCAGCCCATTCCAGGGCCAGCTCATGCCTCAAACAAGGGGTATCAGAGAGAACTACTGTCTACAGCCCCCTGGTCCTCTCCACCTCCTTCCCTGCTCCTGAGTGAAGCCTGGAGTTTATGTGGTAGAGGGAGAATGAGTCACCTCCAGCCACTCACTGTCACTCGGTCCTCTGGGGATAGGGTGCAACTTTGAAAGTTTGCACATGGCCATAGTTGTAGCAACCATCTTCCTGCCTTGCCCACCAGCACTGCCCCCCTGTCTACCAGCCCCTGGCAGTGGTCTTGCGGGCTTGGAAGGTGTTCTCTCAAGCCTCTGAAGGAGGAGAACTCTGGGAGCTTGGTTGCAAGCCAACTGCAGGCCCCGTGCTGCCCGCTCTCAGCTCTTTGCTGCTCCTCTGCTGAGGCTGCGGTTTGGCATTTCCTTCCTTACCCCGTTAGAGCCCCAGCAGCCTCCAGCCTGGCTGTTAGAGATACTGGTAGGAGGTGACACCGCAGAGAGCAGGGGGTCCTTTCAAGATCCAAAGCAGCCCTGTGAACTCAGCAGGGCCCAGCCAAGATGTGTGGGATGGGGGCGCTGAGGTGCGGTTCAGCCCCACCTCCCTCAAGTCATTACTGAAATGTCACGTTCTCATTGAGGTCTGACCATTTTAAATGGCAACTGCACCCCACCCTGCACAGCCATCCCCTTCCCCAGCCCTCACCACCATTGTGCATGTATATACACAGTATAGGCTTAACTTCAAATTTCACCTCCTTAAAGATCTCTCTCCACTAGCTCGCAATCTCCTGGAGAGCAGAGATCTCGGGTCTGTTTTCTTCATTGACGTACCTTGAGCGCCCAGCGGAGGAGTCCCTGGCACTTAGAAGGCCCTTAATGCATATTGTTGAATAAACAGTGACACCTGACATGGCCAGGATGCAGGACACTAAAGGGCTCCCCTGCCCACTCTGTAGGAGACCTTCCATCCGGCATGCGGTCATCTTCTCAAACAACCACTCAAAGGACCCGAAAAGAACCACGTCTCGAGCATTCTGATGGCATGATCAGAAGGTGACCAGGAAGCCCCCACCCCTGCTGTAAATATCTTTGCCTCTGGGCAGTCACTGAAGTGTGAAATTTCAACAATGACATTATTACAAGGGATTAAACATTGCCCTTTCTCCTTCTCTGTCCCTGTAAGTCCCCAGCGTAGTTGTGAAAATTCATTCATCCTATCATTCTAATGAGGTAGGAGGGTTTGGAGCCCTGGGAGAAGCGGGAGAGTCGGGGGGACCGGGGAATGATGAAGGAAGCTGGATGTGGCAGATGCCGAGGACTTTCTTTGCTAACTTAGTGAGTTTGTTTTAGCTCAAACTTGTTACCTTGAGATGATCATTAAGAAGACCGTTAAGCAAACGAAGACCACGGGTCATTCTCATAGATGGGCTAGGTAGGGACCCAACAGTGCCCGCTCCCAGGGAGCCTGCAGCATGCAGAGAATAAACACAGGGAGGTGATGCACTGAGGGGTGCTGGCTTGGAAATTGTGGCACCTGGCTTGTGGGGCTGGTGTGTGTGGCGGGGAGAGGGGCAGTCTTCATCACTGACCCGCTATGGCTGTGGGTGGATACTCTTCCTTGTCTGGGCCTGTGTCGCCTCCTCTCTACAACAAAGTTGGACTAGATAATCTCTGAGGCGCCTTCCAAGCACCCCAAATCCCCAGGAAACACGGAGCCCAGCTGGTTACTAATGTGGGTCTCTTAGTCTCACCAGTGGGTGCTGAGAGGGGCTGGAGTCTCGTGTCCCAGAGGTCTGAGAGTGGAATGGATGCTTGTTGCTAGTGAGTGCTGGAGATGTGGTCCTGATGACAAGCCCTCCCTGTCCTGGGGGTCGAGGATTTGCGATTTCAGGCATGGAGGTACCCAAGGACTAAGGGTATCTTCAAGTGTCCTGACCAAGGTGGCCCCAGGGGGATGGATGACTCAGGGGGTCTCTCACTCTGAAGGCTGTGCCTTTATAGGGGATTCTTCTCCAAGTTTTTAAAAGAATCCATGTCACTGAGTAGGAGTCAGGGAGGGGATACTGGAAGGAGGAAACAGTCAAAGAACAGCCTACTAGAGGTTGTGATAAGAAACATGTAACGAGTAGCTAGCTGATTCCTCTAGGTCTGGGAGGTGGTTTGAAGATTCTTGGGAGCAAGATGTCACCACAAGGATGCTCATGCAAGAGTCAGGGAACCTCAGCCCCAGGAATAATAATACAATAAAATACACAGTTATAGTCTCCAGATCCTGCGGCTCCTGCATTTCAGCGGAAAGGAAGCCACGTGTGAGCTGACGGGTCTTTAAGGAGAGGCTCTGAGCTAGATGCAGAATGTTCAGCCGGAGAGATCAGCAGGAGCAAGGTCTGGCCAGGGGCGGGGTCACAAGTTCTGGGAGGAAGTGAGGAGCAGAGGGCCCCCACGGAGGTGACCAAAAAGAGGCTGGCCAAGGTTGGCCCAGGCACCCCAACATCCTATAGATCAGGGAACTTCAGGGCTCAGTGGGAAGCTGAGGCCGGAAGGAGGTGGTCATCTCTCTGTATCTGTCTCGTTATCTTACAGGATTCTCAGTAAGTTAAGTCAAGAAATCAACAAGAACGAAGAGAGGAGGAGCATCTTCACACGCAAGTGAGTGGGCTGGCCCTGGGCCCTCTGGGAGGAAACCCAAGAATTTTTAAAGTCGTGTTGAGCCTGCAGTGGTTGCCTGAGTCCCAGGGGTCTTGGACGTGGTGCCCAAGGAGGGCGGGGGTTCCCTCTCCCTGCCCTACATCCTGCCCCGGGGTCCATACGTCAGGGGAACTTCCTCCAGAGTGTCATGCTCCCAGTTGTTGTGCCACCAATGTAGCTTTTGTGGTTTCCAGAATCTTCTTTGGAGCATCCTAGCCCCAGTTGCCAAGCAACAAGGACAAGTCCTTCCTGGGCAGTGAGACACACCCTGCACTGGGGGCTCCTCTCCCAGGACTGGATTGAGGAAAGAGGGAGATCCCCTTAATCAATAGGACCATTAACGCAGTGCTGTTTGCCTTTGCAGACCCCAAGTCCAGCGGTTTCCTGAAGAGACAGGTAAAGGCTGGGGCTGAGAGGTGATTGCTTTAGGAGGTGGTCGGCCTTCAGTTCTTCTGCCTTTCTGGTGCCTAGGGCTCCTTGGGTGTCATGCAGGCGACCTTACTCATTTGTTTGCCAGCAGTTCTTACCCAGGAAAGGGCTTGGGTCCCGATTGAGGGGAGGCGAGAAGTCACTCTGCAGGGCACCCGACTTAGAGCTCCTGCTCTGCTGGGACGTCTGCAGAGACACACTGAGGGGGTCTGGGAGCTGCGTGGGGCAGAAGGACCCAGGCTTTGACTGAGCACCTGATGTGAGCCCCCTCCCCTGCTTCCGAGGCTTTTTTGTTTTATTATTATTATTATTATTTTTTTTTTTTGGGCTAGCAAACAGCAGAAGTTTATTTCTCACAGTTCTGGGGGCCGGGAAGTCCATGGGGAAGGCGCCAGCAGATTCTCTGTCTGGTGGGGCCTGCTTCCTGGTCCAGCGACTGTGCCTTCTCCCTGCGTCTGCGCCTTTGGGCGGGGCTGCTTCTGAGCCTTTAAAGCAGTTTTTCAGAGGTTCAGTTGCACATAGTGTTAACATGCAGATTGCTGGGCCTCACCCAGTCCTGCTGAATCAGAAGCTCTAGGGATGGGGCCTCAAGTGTCTGCGTATTTTAAAGCACTGCTAGGTGACGTTCGCCACGGGAAAGGTGGAGAACCACTGCCGCCCTCTGGTTCTCGGGAGAATGAGCCCCTCAGGTAGACTCCCCGGAGCTGACAGTACGTGGCTAAGTCCCAGCTGTGTGGAAGGAGGAGGAAGGCCTGGGCCGGGGCACAGGTGGGGAGGGCGCAGATGCAGGAGCTGCTCTGACTTCCCTTCGAGTGGCGGCTTCCTTCGGTGCTGATAGTGGTGTCATTTCCTCCCACAGAAAGCCATGAGGAGGACAACGGGGGCTGGTCGTCCTTTGTGAGTATGGTGTGGGCTGTTCTTCCACCCGACAGCAGCATTCAGGGCGGCTTTGTCATCAGGTCCCAGCACAAAGCCACACGGAGCAAGGCCTCTAACAAGATGCCAGCACACCCCTCCAGGGCTCAGAAAGGGTGTTCTGTGAAGGGCCAGACAGAAAGTATTTTCGGCTTTGGGTGCCATGCAGCCTCTGTCTCAACTAAACTCTGCCACCGGAGCACAAAAGCAGCCGGGTGGACGAGCTAACAGATGGGTGTGGCTACGTGCCCATAAACCTCTATATACAAAAACAGAGGGGGCGGGCAGGGCTTGGCCCTTGGGCTGTAGTTGGCTGAGCATGCAGTTATCCACCATTACCCACCCCATGCAGGGCCTTTCCCCATCCCCCACCTATCTCCAAAAGTGAACCCTCCTAGAAATCCACTCTAAAGGAACTTTTCTTGTGGACTTTAGTCCCCACTGGTAGCGCAGAAGGAAAAGGATTCGGAAAGACCTCAGGGAAGGTCCAATCCAGTTGGTTTTTACATTTGAAGGGTCCCAGTGAAGCCTTTGAGAGTCGGATGGATTCTGGACATCCCCTCCCCAGAAAACTACACGTACGATCACCACTCCTATAACTAGTCTCAGGCCAAGGGCTCTAGTAGGGATCGTAGCCCAATCTGTTCAGTTCAGAGATGAAGCCACTGAGCCCAGGGGAGAATGTGACTTACACAGAGCCACACAGCGAGTTATAGGCAGACCTGCCACCAGGTCGCCCGACCCTCGGTCCAGTGGTCTTTCTGGTAAGTGGCTGCCTCTGGTGCCTTTAGAAAGCAGGAACAAAATGTCCCTTGTCCTACTGGGATTCTAGTGAAAGAAAGTATTTAATTTAAAACCAAAAAGATGTTTAGCCAAGTTTGTGCTTTCTACGTGAAAACAAAGAAATATGGCAGATGTATTTTGTATACAGGGAAAATAGAACAGACTTTCCCCCACAATGGTTCTGTTTTCTCTCAGAGCTGAATCCTCGCCACGCAGCCTTCTCATGCTCAGCCCGAGGACACTGTCCCATCCCTCTGCTCACTGAGGGTTTGCTTTCTATTCACTGGTGGCTGGAAAATTCAGTGGTTCCATGATATGCCCAACTCTTCACAGGGGGAAACGGGGAGGTGGGTGGACATCAGGAACCCAATCACATAAGCATTTTACACTATGGGTAACACACGTTTAAAAGGTACAATGAGGCACAGGACAATTGTAAAGAGTTTATTTGCACAAACAGTGATTCATGAGTCAGGCAGCACCAAACCAGGAGTGGTACCCCGGTGAATACAGAAGTAATACAAAGAAAATACTTGATTGGTTACAGTTATAAAGTTGTCTTATTTGGTCTATCTTGCTGGAAAGTTCCTAGGTATAAAATTATAAGTTTGTTGGCTACTTCTGATTGCTTGAGCTTGTAAGTCGTTTTTCTTTTACAAGAAAGAGCTCAAGTTAAGTGTTGCTCATGTTTGCAAATCAAGCAAGGTTTAGGTCATTGATGAGCCTGAACAGTTTTGTCTGCTCAGGGGTTCTTCAGGCCTGGTCTCCATTTTAATTTACTTTAACACACATATGGCAGAATATGATTAGCAACCCAACCATGCATACAAATTTAGGAGCCAAATGATAGGGGGAAATAATTGTTGTAGAAGCAGAGAGGAAAAGTCTGTTGTTTGAGAAAGGCTTATGGGGTACAGGGCTGGTGTAAAGTCAGGAACAAGGGGTCTGGGCAGGACAAGAGCCAGGAGGGGCTGGAGAGAGGCCACCTGTGTGTGGACCTCCCCGCACAGGCCACTGTTCTGAAGTGCCGTTCCTCAGGGGCTCGGTCCACCTGCTCCTAAGTTATAAGAACACGGACAGGGCAGAACAAAGTCTTTTTTGGAATTGCGAAGGCACTCAACTCTCCCTTTGCCTTCCTACTTATAGTTGTTTGTTTGTTAACATTCCTGAACTCAAAAATAAACACAAGAATCTTTCAACTGAACAACTTAAATACAGTCTTCCTTAAACCATTTGTCAAAGCTGTCAGGATTTCTAGGATATTGGTACCTCCCTTTCCTGGCAAAGTTGCCACCTCCCATTGCTTCTTTCCACACCACCCTTGACCGCAGAGCTCTGGCTTTGTTCATGGACCCACTGGACCGGACTGGGTTTGTTCATGGACTCACTGGACTGGACTGAATTTGTTCATGTGCCCACTGGACTGGACTGGGTTTGTTCATGAACCCACTGGACAGGACTGAATTTGTTCATGTGCCCACTGGCAAGACAGTGAAGAGCGTCCCTCGCTTGGTGGCTGATGGTGGGAAGTGAGCACCGTGACTGTTCACTTTCATGGATGGCTTCAAAGGCAGGCACCCAGCACCTACGGCTTACTTTCCCTGAGACTCAGGAAGAAGCAAAAATAAAATACGATAAAAATCTCAAATTTAGAGAGCCTTTGTTTCCAAGAGAGTAGCCTCAAACCCAGTGTCAGATTTCATGAATATTAAGATGTCATTCCTATACACTCAGCTCTCAGCAAAAAGGGTAGCACAGCCCTTGACTGTCCCCTCCCAGACACGACCTAATCTCCTTCCAATTAACAGGCTTTGTTTATCTGGCTTCCCCCATTAGCTGGGCCTTCAGTGCTGCTAGGTTATAATGAGAAGAAATTTTCTAAGCACAGGCACACTAAGAACAGAAATGACAATTAACTCTATCATCACAAACGCTCCAGGCGTTTAGTCTTTCTCTTGGTGATGCCTGGAGTAAAAAAGGTGTTGACTCAAGATACAGCCTGTTCCCTATTCCAACACCCTCCCCATTTCTTCTCTCTTTCTGTTGTGCAAAAAAGGTGTCGAGGAAAAGGCACTCACTCGCCTGGTGGTCAGAGACCTTGACTGAGGTCCCAAGTCCAAGACTTCCTGACTCTATGATAGTGTGTGCCCCTCGTCTGTAAAATGGGAGTGACTGCCTCAGGCTACCTGCCCCCCGAGCGTGCCATTGTGAGGCTCTGCGTAGGGAGAGCAGACACAGGCTCGTGGAGTGCCCTGGGGCCTCCACAAACTGCACTGTCCCCGTCCCTGTGTTGGCAGGAAGAAGATGACTATGAAAGTCCCAATGACGATCAGGATGGGGAGGATGACGGTGACTACGAGTCCCCCAACGAGGAGGAAGAGGCACCCGTGGAAGACGACGCCGACTATGAGCCGCCGCCCTCCAACGATGAGGAAGCGCTGCAGAGCTCCATCCTGCCGGCCAAGCCTTTCCCCAACACCAACTCCATGTACATCGGTAAGGGCCTGCCTCCTGGCGCTCCACGCTCAGCTCCCCGCTGCTGCACGGGAGGCCGATGCCCCAGCTTGCCCATGTAGCAGAAAGCTCTGGGTGCTGACGGCAGCTCAGCTTCTTAACAGCTGTGTGGCTTTAGACAAGTGACTCCACCTCTCTGGGCCTCAACGCCCTCATCTGTGAAATAGGGTAATAATCGTCAAGACCACACAGGCTCGCTTGAGGATTCCTAGCACTGCAAACAAATCATTGCCTGTGGTGGCTCGTAGCACTGAGCTGCCACTTGAGGGTATGTGGCAGTTACAACTCATTCTGTGGTTTACTCAGGTACTCGAGAGTACTTTCCCGTTCCTCCCGCCTTTGGCCAAATCATAGTCACACGGCACTACCACCTACAGACTGTCAGAGTAAACAGCAGGACGTCGAGTGGGGGTTGACTACAACTTTAAAAAATTAGACGGTGTTTAAGATTTCTGTTTCTATCTGTCCTGTTAGCCCACTTCTCCCTCATTTATTCACTCCTTCAACAGTTACTGTCACTCTCCCACTAGGAGCCAGGCCCCACTCTAAGTGTTGGGAAAGCACGAGGACAGAAGACACGGTCCGTGTCTCGGGGCCACATTCATGTAGTGGTGGTGACGGAAATGAATACGTACACACTTGCGTCACGCAACTGTAGGTGTGAGCTGGAAGTTGATGATCAATACCGAAAAAAACTGATTCCATTTAATCCTTGTGCTGTGCAGCCCTTTGTCACTTTAAAGCCCTCTCCTGATGCTGCCCCAGCATCTCGTCGTGTGCTGTTAAGCACCCCGTGTGATAAGGACAACGGTGATCAGCTCTGTGTAGTGTACAGGGAAGCGGAGGTCAGAGAAGAAAGGGGGAAGGAAGCTGCTAAGCACCTCGTATGTGCCGGTTGCAAAGACACGGAGTGAACAGGACAGTCCTCGCTCTAAGGATTCTAGTCCAGTGGGCGAGGCAGCATCAAACAAACAAGTCCCAAAATTATGTAACTCAATGATGATACAGGGTCAGGAAGACAAGCGCAAGATGAGGCTGGAGTGTGTGCCTGCGCTGGGCCTGCTCGCCATAAGGAGCTGTGATAGTAAGCTGGTGTTAAAGGATGAGTAGAAGGTGGCTGAGTGGAGATGGATGGGGCAAGGGAGGAGCATTTGAAGTGGTAGAAATGGCCATGCAAAGGCCCTGAGGCTCGAAGGAGCACGGCATGTTAGAGGAGCTGAAAGATGGCCAGTGAGGGGGAGTGGGGCAGGATTAGCCCGGCTGGCCCTTGCTCTGAGCCCCTTCTCTGGGGAAGAGCCACGCCTCTCCGAGGCTGGGACCAGGGTGAGTGACAGAGCACCTAGGGCACAAAACATAAGGAGGCCCTCACTCACTCCCGCTCTTGCCTAACAGTCTTGTTCTGGACTTTCTCTGTCAGAGGGGTAGGACATTGCCAGCCTGTCAACCTGTCCTTAGGGACACTTCTGTGGCAATCGGAGTAATGTGAGTTTCTGTCCAAGGCACGTCCAGGTCCCCATTAAGAGCCTATGATTTAGAAACAGGAGTTGGTGACCAACTTCTCCCTTTATGAGAAGAGATGAGCGAAAGGAGGAAATGTCTGAGCATTTGTGAGGGGACGGAAGGGACCCAGAATAGGATCCTCATGAGCGGCGACAACTTAACCCTGCACGGCAGTGGGTGTGCCCGTGTGACTGTGTGCACGTACGTGTCTCTGTGAGTGCAGCGTGTGCATACACATGCACAAGTGTCTGCGTGCACGCCTATGTGCACACGTGTCTTTGTGTGTCTGTGCGTAGGCAGGCATGTGTACATTTACTTCTTTACAATTTTGTCTGAAAACACTCCCTCCTGGTACTGGCTGAGCTAATGACAAAGGGGCCTTTTTGACTGGCAAAATCTGGATAAAGACCTAATCCTGTGAGGTGAGATGAGAGCTGCTTCTGTGTATGAGGAGAGTGACACAAACTGGGATAGAAAGAGGGGCAGGGAGGGGACAAGGACTCCCCAGCCCCAGTGAAATCCAGGCTGGGTCTCCCATGGCTGGGGTCGCGCTGGCGCTGGCCCCTGAGCGTGGCCGACACTCTCTCACTGGAATATTCTCGCGTTTCCACAGACCGGCCCCCAGCCGGGAAGGCCCCGCAGCAGCCCCCCGTGCCCCCGCAGAGACCGATGGCCGCCCTGCCTCCCCCGACGGCCAGCAGGAACCACTCGGTAGGCAGCCTCCTCCTGTCCTTTTCTGATACTTTGTGTCCACTGCAGTTACTTCCTCTGTCAGAGAGAAAATAAAACCACAAACGCCTTTATCTAATTCTAATTTTGTAAGAAAAGATTATATCTAGGCTGAGAAAATGCATACCCAAGTACTCAGTGTTTCTTTTTCTGGAAGAAATACTGGTGATTTCTATTTCTATCATTATGCTTATTGCTATTTTCTTTGTACCATAAACATCTAAACTCCTTGTATAATAAAAACTCCCCTTCTAATGTTCATTGTGCCGTTACTTGGAAAGAAGTGAAAACTGTAAAATAGATGAAGTCCAGGCACCTACTGGGACTGCGTGGGCGCCCCACCTTCCTTTCCTGCAGAGGGACTTGCGCCACCTGCTGGCCAACACCTGAACTTCCGGGGACAAATGCCTTCAGACCACAGTTTACTAGACAAGGAGCCTAGGGAGTGGGGGAGGCAGCAAACCGCCTTTCCTCTTTCTTCAAGCACACAGGCCGGCTGCTGTGGATCTAGTAGATTCCCAGAGTGACCCTGAGGAGCTCAGATTAAGGAGTCGATAGCTGGCAATGTGTTCTCTTCCCAAGTTTATCTATAAATGTATTTTGCTTTTGAAATCTGAAGACCTTCACCTCCACTACTGGGATGTGGAATTCAATCATCCCCTCAACTCTATCCTGGCACCAAGCAGTGTTCTGGGTGCCAGCGTAGAGTGTGAGCAAGACAAATAAAGTCCCTGCTTTCATAAAGTTTCCACTGGGGTTGGGAGAGACACATCACCAGCGGGTAAACCGCTGTGTGGATGAGATGATGTGAGGAGCTGTGTGTGGTTAGAGAGGCAGAAAGACCAGGTGATAGGACGGTGGGTGGCAAGGTGACAAGGGGCTGGGACAGAATGAGCCAGTTGTGAGAAGAGCTGGGAAAAGAACATTCTGAGCTTCAGATTTTCCAGGAACTACAGAAGACCCCATGGTGGGCACCGGGAGGGGATATAAGAAGGGTTGGGAGTGTGGACAGGCACCAGCTCAGGCAGGGCCTTGCAGACCACAGCGAGTTTTTATTTTGTTTCTGATGTGACAGGAGCCACTGGAGGGCTCATCAGGGACATGACGGGCTCACTCCGCTGCATGCAGAAAATAGCTTTCATAAGAGAGAGCAGAACGGGGAGCTCAGATGGGAGGCGACCTCAGTAGTTCAGAAATGGAGGTGGATATGAGTGGGCGGAGGAGACGGAGATGGAGATGGAGAAACGTGAGAGGATCCAGACATATTTTGGGAAGCAGAACCACCAGGTCTTGCTGATGCATGGGACACGCTTCCTAACGTTTGCGTCTTTTTTTATGTAGCCACTACCCCCACCCCAGCCCAACCACGAAGAGCCTAGCAGAAGCAGAAACCACAAAACGGCCAAGTGTGAGTACCAGGGCTGCTCTGTCTTGCCCACCAGCCCACCCTGCCCCCACCCCAGCCCACGTGCTGCAACTGCCACCACCTTTTAATTGATGTCAGTCTTTTTCCTTTCCAGTGCCGCCTCCTTCGATAGACAGAAGCACAAAACCTCCCCTGGATCGCTCATTAGCTCCGTTTGAAAGAGAGCCCTTCACTCTAGGTGGGTGTGACTCACGTTTGCTAGCGATCGTGGTCAGCATTTCCAGAGTGCTTACTGCATGCTTTTCACATGCACCATCTCATTTACCGGTGGCCACAATACTGTGAAGTAGAGGCTATCGGAATCACCCGCATTCCTACAGATGAGGAAACAGAGGCACAAAGAGAAATCACTCACCTACCAAGTGATGGGAGTAGACACCCAAACCCAGATCAGCCTGATTGTAGGGCTCCTGGGCTGGGCCTGCTTCTCCACGTGACATGTGTGATCTGTGTACGCACATCTCGTTGTCCTCCAGCCGAGACTCCACAGGGGGCTTTGTGGTGCAGAGGGAGGACCTGAGCTAAGAGATGCGAGGTCTCAGGGAGCTGGCGTCTGCTGCTTGTTGAACACAGGGAGGTTACTTTTTCAGGGCTCAGTCTCCTAACTTGTAAGGCAGGTGTTCTGTAAGGAGGAGATGCTTTATAAAACACGAAGCAGCTGTTCAAATGTCAGGGTTGTTTTTTGTTGTATGTATGCAATTGACCAAATATTGGGTATACAGCAATCCTTTTACCCCGCAATTTACAAAATTCTTGGATTGCAGCTACTTCCACATGGAGCTATTTTCAATTCAATTCTAAAACTTAGTTACCATTTATTGAGCAACTACTATGAGGCAAGTGCCTTGCCTACTGCAACTATGCCTACATTATCTCTAATCCTCATGCCAACCCAACAAAGCAGGTGCATTATTATCCCTACTTCCCAGTTGATGAAACTGAGGCTCAAAGAAGTTGAATAATTTGCCTAAATTTGCATAAGTGGGTGCAGGATTTGAACTTATGCCTTTCTGACTTCTAAGTGGCTGCTGTTTTCTACCACATAATGCTGCAGTTGAGGGCCCCGGGTTTTAACTTGCTGTGGATGAGGAGAGTCTGGGGAAGGAACTCTGAAACTGAATAGAGGAGGAGCCCAGAGTCCCAGCCATACCCCAACCCTTCCTTGGCTATGCTCTGAGCAAGGCATTTAGCCTTTTGTGGCCTCACTCCCTTGTCTGTCAGCAAAATGACTTTCAGTCCTTGGATTTGCGGCTGCTGCTTGCTGCTGTTTCCCCAAACTGTGTCACAACTGCGCTGAGTCATGCAAAGCTGTGCTGGCTGTTTTGGTTTGCAACAGTCTGCAGCAGACCTGTGTAATTACGTGAAAATGAAGACAGATTTGACTCAGATTCCAATCCCGCTCGCTGCCGTGAGCCAAGGCATCGCATCAGAAAAGTAGAATCCTGATGTCGAATCCTTCACAATCACCTATCTTTTAAAAGATTACTTTTTACTATTTTTTTAAAAAAATGTTTAAAGACACCCTTTTCTGACAATTCCTGTTCTACTCTTGAATTACTCCCTTTTCTGAGAAGTTTTAGAAGAATTCATGTCTTCTTACAACACTTAGACTCAACATGAGACTCCTACCGTGCCCAGAGAACATATACAAAAATGAGCAGATATTTTTAAAAAGTACATTCCGGCCGGACAATATAAATCTAAGTTTTCTGGGTGTCCCTCTAAAGTAAGGGTTCTACCCCAAACTAAAGTTTTATAAATAATAAACATGTTTATACCATCAAAACTCTCTCACACTGGCCAGTGAGTTCTTCACACTGGGGTAGTATTCTTAGGACATATCATGGGCCTGGCATGTATTTGGTCCTTAAAGAATAATTCATGTTGTGAAAATGCAGCTCCAGGCAGGTTGTCTCGCCTTCACCTTAGGGTGTTCACTGTGCCTGGCTGTAGGAGGGAGGGAGAGAAAGGAAGGTAACTAACAATTGTCAGCCCACATGGATCATGTCAAAGTCCAAATAAAAATGCAGAGATGCATCTCTAAATGTGACGTTTTATTTGGGAGGAAAGAATTGCAATTGAGGGTGTACACACAGACCTTGTGGTCTTCCGTATTTCTGAAGAACAAAGAGAAGGCTGGAGGCTATATAAAAAAGAGGAATGTTGCCTATTACTGTTTGAGAAAGCTCATTGTCACTAGCAAGCTCCCAGGGAGCTGGCAAGTTTAACTGGGGAGTGTCGGCAGTGGGTAAAATTAGCCTTAGTGTTGCAGCCGGTCGGTCGTTTCAGCAACTGTTAGATAAAACTAGTTTGAGGTTACAGCAGGCGATTTCAGCAGCCAGACTTGCAGAGAATTACATTTTTGGAGCAATATTAGTGTCCTGGGTGCTTTCCTCTCCTGGCTTCTTGACTCTGTTTTCGTTGAGTATGACAAGAATGATCCAATTCTTATAATCAGATTTCACCATCATGTGCCTGACCCTGCATATAAATTGTCGACTGATTCTCACAACAAACCTGTAGGGTTTTAGCCTGTAACATCATTGTAGAGATGAAATTGAGACGAAAAAACCTTAAATAACTTGTTCAAGGTCATATAGGATTTGCTTCTAGACCTGGTTGAATCCTCTTAGTAATACTTTTATCACTTTGAAGACAAAGGGCTTACCTATGCTAGGGGACTTTAGATAGAATACAAATTAAATTGCTTGATGAATAACTTTGCAATGCAGAATTCTCAGGTACATCTGGCATTTCCTCAGGGAACCAGAATATCATATATCATCTGTTCGAAAAGAGAAGTAAAACAAAACAAATAAAAACCAACCCCTCCCCCCCCCAAAAAAATGATTTGTAGCACTCAAGGAGATCTCCTGAAACCCTGTTCCCCAAGCTAAAAGTGTCTTTCAGAAACTAAGTGGAGTGCTTTAATATCAAGTGCTCCACGGGACTGGAGAAAAATTAACCCCTTCATGGCAAATGGGTTTATTTTCGATTTGAAAATAAAACTTAGGCTGTACAAAAATATTTTGGCCAATGAGAGAGGCATAAAATCCCAGGAAGACGTTAGTCCTTTTGCTCACGGCTTATGTTCACAAAGCTGTGTGACCGTGGGCAAGACACTTGATTTCTCTGAGCCTATTAAATTAGGTGCTCTGTAAGGGACATTTCCAGATCTGAAGTCTGGAACAGCAGCCCCTGTAAGAGCTCAGATTCATAGTTTCCTCAAACTATGTTTTTAAACCTCATGCTTATAAAGTCCTGTATTCAAGGCGTCTCTGCTGTCATTTACAGGAAAGAAACCAGCATTTTCTGACAAGGTAAGCTTTCTCTCCTCTTTTGTTTTTGTTTGTTTTGCATTTTGTCCTTATTCATTGAAAAGTGCTTGGACACTCATACGTCTTCCCCACTGCCTTGCAGCCCTCTGTCCCAGCGGGAAGGTAAGACGCCCTGTTGCAGCTACATGAAGGTACCCGGGATATTCCACAGACCTCTGCCTTGGCAAAGTTTGTTTCTCACACTTCCTTTCTCTGAACTCTGCAGGCCTCTCGGAGAGCCTTTATCCAAGATACAAAAGCCTCCTTTACCACCAACCACGGAAAGACACGAAAGAAGTAGCCCCCTGCCAGGGAAGAAGCCACCTGTGCCAAAGTAACTGTCTTGTGTTGCTAGAGCTTGTCATTCCAGCAGGGTGGCTGACATAGACAGCCTGCCTAGTGTTAGCTCCATGGTGGGAGCCGAGATTCGTGGGCGCTCCCAGGTGGGGTGGGGTCCTTTTCTTGCGGTGGCTTGAGGAATGTTTAGGCTTCTCAGGCTGAATATAAAGTGCCAGGGTCTCTGAAGAAAATGGAATATAGCTTAGAAATGAGTAGGGAGATGTTTAATCAGGAGTGTGAGATGGCTGCTGTTTGTGGAGACCTTGCCTACAAGCAGTCGAATCTTTAACTGAGTTTTCCTACCTTGTTGCAGCAAAGCCTTCACGGTGCATAGGAACCGCACTTACCATTTTATTTTTCAGTGTAGGTAGCAGAAAGAAAATAACTGGGGGTGGTTTTTAGGTCACTGTAAGGGTCTTCCTTACTGTTCAACCACATTTTGTAATTGCGGGATACTGAGCTCTGCTCTAGTATTTCTTTACTTTGCTATGAAGTCATTCGGGGCCTTTGTACCAAATGGCGTGAATGTATCTGGGGTCAGGCCAACCCTGCTACTTACTAAGGATATAACCAACGCTCTGTTAATCTCATTTGTGAAATCAGGATTTGTACCTATCACCCTTCCTTGGCTGCTGTGAGGATTAAATCAAGGCCAGGGCTAGAGTGTGCCAAAAAGCCCCTTAGTAATGGAGTTCGATAATGTGTTAGTGCAATATTTTTAAACAATCAAAATGAATGCAAAAAAACACGATGAACAAAATATCAAAATTTTAAATACATGCAAAACGAGATGATAATGTGGGGAGCATCTGACACCCAGGAGGTGCTCAACAAATTGCCCTTCTCTTTCCCTTCTCCCGGAAGAGACCGTGCTAAGGGGCAGCAGTGCAGACGCCTGCTGTGGCTCTAAGGCAGCTGTCACCAAATCGGTTTGGCTAGCTTGTTCATCTGGGCCAACTGCACTGAGCCCCCTTTGGAAAAGTCCCAAAGCAGCAGCATTTCCAACCGTCTTTTCTTTACACCAAGGGTGGGCCCTGAAGAAGGCTGTTTTAAAACATCAGCAAAGGAGACTATTACCTAAAATGTTTTCATTTGCTTGGAGAAACAACAGCTCAGTGAAATTTAATAGCTACTAAGGAGTTAGTTTGCTGACTAAACCTTTATATATATATAATTATTTGCTGCAGTAGCTACCCAGAAAAAAGCTTTGCCTAGCTCAGCCTGCAATGATGACAGCACACTGAGTAACCAGATCTCCCCTCCACCCCGCTCCCCTGCCTTTCTGCAGGGATGCGTTGTTTTCCACCTTCCCACGCCTCAGTGGGTTTGATTTCTCATTATTCGATTAAGTGAAACTATATTGTGAGGCTGGTTCTTTGGAACTCTTTGTGTTCAGTTCATTTTCTTTGCCCTAATTCATTTCAGGCATGGATGGGGACAAGACAGAAGAGAGAATGTAAGTACAAAATGTCATTTTGTGAATGCTCGGCACTGGGGAAACCAGAGTGGGCTCCGTGGAGGTTGGGACTCCATCCATCTTGGCCTTCACTGAAGTCCAGCCTGAAGAGGGGTCCTGAGTACTGGGGCCTCCACCTTCGGGGCCTGGGTCTTTCTCTGAGCCTGTCATGCTGCGCTGCTTAGCTCCTGTCCCTGTGAGAGCACCCGGGGTGGCTGGGTTAGCTGCAGCCCCATCCCGTGGTGTAATGAGCAAGGTGAGGGTGGGAAGAGGAAGAGAGGATACCTTGAGGGACGGCCAGGAGTCTGGGCAACGCTGAGGTTCCCAAGGCCTCCGTTTCCCCTTTCAGTACCTCCACGATCTGAAAAAGAGGGCAAATAGCACTTATTGACTGCTTACCATGTGCACATTGCTGTGCTAGCTGCTTCAGGGTGACCAGCTGTCCCTGTTTGCCCAGGGTGCTCCCAGTCTTAGCACTGAAAGTCCCACATCCCAGGAACTCCCTCAGTGCCAGCCAAACCAGGATGGTTCTAGCTTTACACATGCTTTGCATTTAATGACCCTGTGAGGGATCATCCTTTCTCTATTACTGAGAGGAAACTGAGATGCAAGCTGGCCCTTTTGGTCTACTAGTCAATGGCAAAATCACTCGTCTCCTTGAACCTCATCCTTACCTGAGAAGAGAAAATAGCCCTTCCCTTGTCTATTTCACAAGGTTGCCCGGAAGATAAAAGTGGTGAGGGCTGTGGGTGCACCTTGTAAGCCGCACTGTAAATAAATATGGCCGCATGGCTTTTAACAAGAGTGGCCTTGGCAAGGGAGAGGCAAAAAGGAGGCTGAGCTTTGGGTCAGACAGATTTGGGGTGGAGCCCAGTTTTGCAACTTTTGGCAAGGCCGCTGGGACTCCTTCCTGAGGGTCATGTCTCCATTTGTAAAATAAGGATGCGAAATTCCTGGAGGGTTGCTAGGGAAACTGAAGGAAATCTTGTGTATGAATCTTTTTGGGCACATCATAGATATTGTTAATATTATTATGTCTTTGGGCTTTTTTGGGTACCTCTGAATCTATTTCATGCTAAGAACATGAGAAGAGTCTCAAATCAGAGTGTCCTTAAATGATTGTTTGTATTAAGAATCATAAACCACTTGGCAAGTTCTAGTATTCTCCAAAGTATATTGATTATAAAGAGGCATAACTGTCAAAGAAAGAAACAGAGACATTTATTTGATTGAGAAATGCAATTTTGTTTTAGAAATTGTATTTTGATGATACATTAATATTTCTTTTCTTCTTCCCCTGCCCAGGATGAAGATGATGGTATGCTTAGAAATGGCTTTTTATAACTTGTAACTCATTCTTTCATTTATCTGTTTATGCATTCAAATGGGATTTTTGAGTACAGGAACGCTGTAGAATCAATTATAACTGTTAAATTAGTATTAAGTAGACTTATGTCAACTGGTATACTGCACAACTATAATAAAATGGAATTATTTGTTTGGATTACCAAAGAGAACTCTTAAGTTCATGTGTAGCAGTGCAGATTACTGAATTGTACAGCAAAATTAAAAATTGTACGCATGGTTTGATAGAAAAATCTCTCATATTTATGCCCTGTAACAAATGTGGATAAAGAATCAGTAACTGCAGAGAAATGAGATAGCATAAAATTTTGACTTTCATAAAATAAGATAAAAAACTTGTGAACTATTTCTGAGATTCATTATGTTTCCAGTTGACAATTTTCTGCCAAGTTAGGATTTCAAAAATGGAAAAATACAATAAATGTGTATTATAGCGAATGATATAGAATAGCAGCACTTTAAAAATGCATTCTAAGGCGGTATGTCATCTAGAAAAACCTTGAGGGATAGGATCCATCTTACCACTTCCTAATTACGTCTGATCGTTTAGACTTTTGTGTCTGCCTTTTAACTAGCTGTTTCTAATGGATGATTGTTTGGACAGTCATCCACTTAGAATGGGATGCTGGGAGCAGTTCTGGAATGTTCCTTAGAGACACCTGGGTCCTGACAATCTCCTTAATATTTTTCCACTTTTCTGCACAGTGCATCAAAGGCCTCTGCCCCAGCCAGCACTACTTCCTATGAGCTCCAACACTTTTCCTTCGAGATCTACCAAGCCGAGCGCCAAGCACTCTCTCCCATCCTCTCACATGCCTGGAGCTTTCTCAGAAAGGTTTGTGGCTCCGTCATTAAACTGTAGCTTAACATAACATCTGGGTCCACCTGACAGTGAGGTAATGCCAGGTAGGTTGAGGAAGAAAGGAATGAGCCAGTGGATAGTGGGGTCTGAACATTTTATATCTTAAGAGACAAAACCAAGCTGAGCATTAAGAACAATGTGTTAATTCACCACTGTCCTCGAGTCTCTGCTTGGCATAAGAGGAGTGCAGGATTGACTTTCCCCTTGATCACTCCAGATAGAACGGAGCCCTTGGCAGAAAATGGAGGATGCTTTTGCTTTGTGAGTTTAATCAAACACACAACAATCATTAACTTATTTAAGTACTTGGAGTGCATTCTGCAGTTTTGTCAGGAAGACTGAGAAAATCTTGGCAGATGCTAAGAATTGATTGCAGACTCTGCCCCTAGCAGGTCAGTTTTCTCAGCAGCAACAGAGTTTCTCAGCACTCATGATAAGGCTGTGCAGAGACAGAGGCATGAACAGGAGAAAGATCCAGGTCATTGTCCCCAAACCAGCCAAGGATCCTCCTCTTGGTGTCCCCCAAGGCCTTAATATTCAAAGGGAGGAGCCCAATTCCCTCCCCTCTGCATTGTGGGAAACTCACCTTCGGTAAGATGCATACACTCCCGCCAGCTATGGAGAAGGACTCTCACAATGTTTCCTTTGCCCTGGGTGCCTCTCGCCCTGTTTTCTGTGGCTCTTCTCCTTCTTCCTGCTGGTTTCTTCTTGGGCCATGCCTGCTGCTTCTCACGCTGCTGCTCCCTTCCACACTGCGCCCAACCCCCTCCGTCCTCACAGAATACCTCTCAGGAGAGGTTGCTGTGCAGAGCAGACGTTTCCGAAGATTTGGACTGATGGGCGGGGCCTCACTGCTCAGCCTGTTGCGGTCCCCTCCCACCCCTCCCCAGCCCGGCCCTGCCAGTGCTGTGGCTCTCTGGTGCGGCGCCACCTACGCTCTCTTCTTTCGCACCACCCTACCCTCTGCTTGCAGCCCTTTAGGCCCTGGAGTCACCGTTCCCAAAGACATGCCCCTTAACACATCCTCCTACCAAAGAGAGTGCCCTTCCCAGAGGACTTCTGCCATCCTCTGAACTAAAAGACCTCAAACTGCCACCAGTTTTATTAAAGTAACTTTTAAATGTCCTTTACACAGTTTAATTTTGCTGCTGCCGTTGTTGTTTTGGCTCATGATGCTCGTCAGACTTCGGGATGGTCCGTCAAGGGAGAACAGAGAAATGAGTCTAATCAGTTCCTTCTCTCTGCCCAGATCCCCTGGTTTTGAGGGGAGTGGAGGGTGGGAAGCAATGACAAAGCAAGAAGCATCTACCGTGTGGCTTCCCTAACCCAGCTCCCCGTCCAACTAAAATCCCATTCTTTTCCTGTCTCCGCAGCAGTAGCAGTTTTCCACAGAGCGCCTCTCTCCCGCCCTACTTCTCTCAAGGTTTGTACTCGGGGCTTTGGTGACCTGCTCCAGCCATCGCACCTTTGTGACTGGATTCCCAGCCTGTCCCAAAGCCTTTGGCAGGGGTTTTGTTGTTTCCTAAAAGCACCCGACTTCCTCATTCAACACTTGATTCAGTGTCTGCAGTGTTCAAGGGCTGTTGGAATGATAGGATATGACATAAAACACCACACGCACACATATATACATACACGCACATATACACAGAGACATATACACACATGCACACACACACACATACACACATGCACACACACATACACACACAGACATCCTCATACACCCAGACACATACATACACACACGGGCACAGACATACACACACAGGCACATAAGTACACACACACAGACACATACACATTCACACACACACACGCACCTCACCTCCCTCACCTTCCCACGTAGAGCTCTTCCTCCCTGCTGTTTCCGTAGGGAGCTGGAATAGTGCTTGGCTTTCTCTGTAGTGGTGGATTTCCCGATGCATCCGCCCGTGGGCTGTGCGTTGGGGAACATGTTTAAAATACAGACTAAGAGAACTCATCCTCACAGATTCTGACTCGGTAAGTCTGCAGTGAGGCCCAGGGATTTGTATATTAATAATAACCACCTCTGGATGTCCATGGTAAGCATTTGCTTAGAGTTTTCTCCAACTTTAGTGTTCATACAGATTACCTGGGAATCTTGTTACAATGCAGATTCTACTTTGGTAGGTTTGGGATAAAATCAGAAATTCTGCATTTCTAACATTTTCCTGCATGGTGCTGATACTACTGGTTCATGGACCACTTTGAGTAGCAGCAAAAGCCTACAGGGCAGGACTCACTTGTGTTTTTTATCCTTGAAGACTTGCCTACTTGGGAGGGAGGCTGAGGTGGGAGGATCACTTGAGCCCAGGAGCTCGAGGCTACGGTGAGCTGTGATCATGCCTGTGGCCTGTGAATAGCCACTGCACTCCAGCCTGGGTGACGTAGTGAGGCTTTGTCTCAAAAAAAAAAAAAAAAAAAAAACAAACTTGCAAGTGACTGGCACATAATAGGCACTTTTGAAATGCTTGTTGAATGACTGAATGTCAAATGACTGTGAAAAGTTACCTAACTCTAATAAGTAGATTTTTACCACGCCAGGAAATTGGCCTAGTGTTGCCAGATTTTCCAATTTTTTTAAAGAACAGTTGAAAACATAGCCTTTAATGTGAAATTACCCAATTTTTAAATGTCAACTTAAATTTTTAAAAAAAAAATGCTGTGAGGAGCAAACAAAACCCTTTTTTTGCAGTCACGGTTCCTGTGTAGAAACAGCATTTTGTGTTTTAAATAGAAAGCTACACTAGTA
Source organism: Propithecus coquereli (assembly GCF_000956105.1). Taxonomy (NCBI): domain Eukaryota; kingdom Metazoa; phylum Chordata; class Mammalia; order Primates; family Indriidae; genus Propithecus; species Propithecus coquereli. The sequence continues at coordinate 1,654,014 of NW_012148631.1, read as the reverse complement.
TGTTTGTATTATGCTTGAGAATAAACATGTTTTTCAGGAACACATCTGTTGTATTCAGGTGGATGTGTCATTCCCCAGATAGGTGAGATCCCACAGCCAACCCCCGTGGCACCCACTAGGTTCTCAGTGTTCGCTAAGCATTTGAGGTGGTTGTGCCCATACTCACCGTATGGTTTTCACAGTTTCCCAGCCCCTTCAATTTTCCCCCATCCCCCAAAGTCACTGCGCTTTGCAAACCCACATTTGTGTAGCCTGCCTGGCCCCCGCAGGCATCTCAGTTCCAGACAGTTCGCTTTACAGCAGTATTTCCCAAGGCAAATTCCACACATCTCCAGTTTTATGAGTTGGTAATAGGGATTATTAACACAAATAGTTAATTATTTTTAGGAATACTACCTTAATCCAAATTGATCCCTGTCCTCTAAGACTGCCAGGATGCATGGTCCTCAGTCTTCTCCACTGGCTGCTCCAATGTCAGGAAGGTAAAGTTGTGTTGTGCATTGTCCAAAAACCTGTCACAATGCCCTTGAGACTCTAGATATTGAGGGTGGTGGGTGACTGCAGTACAAAAGCGTATATGCTTGTCTGTTGTGAATTACGACTTTTGAAAGTGTGATGCTTGCCGGTGGGTGCAGAAGCAGAAAGAGAATACTTTCTCAGCTCTAAAACCTCCATGCAACAGGCCTTGGTTCTATTACTCTCCTAGCTTGTTAGATTTTATTCATTCGACAGGATTATAAAAGTGTAAAAGTGTTGGACTGCAAAAGCAGCGGCGGGGAAGGACTGTTCAGGCGAGGGGGACCTGGAGAAGGAAGGCACCGGCAGCTCAGAGCCAGCCTTACCTGCGCATTTAGAAACAGGGAAGGCCATCGCCAATAATCGTGGTGACAGGGCTCAGGAGACGTCAGCCCTTCCCAGGTCACTCTCCTCCCTCACTGGGTAACAGTGGAGACGCAGTGACAATCCTGGTGCAGAACCACCTGAGGTGCTTGTTAACATGCAGGTTCCTGGGCCCTAGGTGATTTAAAGGCCCCCAGCCATTCTTACTTACGCACAACAACGTTTGGGAACCACAGGTTCAACTCTCGGCTTTGCCACTAATAGTACACGATTTGCTGAGACTCTGAGCCTCCATTTACTCATATGCAAAATGAAGACCATACCCACCTTGCAGTGTTGCTGTGAGAATTCCAGGTAATAGAAACAAAGTGCCTTACTCAAGACAGAGTAGTGCTGAATAAATATTTGTTCAATGTACAAACAGACGATGGATGAATAATTAAAAGAACATTTAACTAAAAGAAGTTTGCAGTTTTTAACAGCTGTCTGGCACACAGAAAAGCCTTGGCAATTACAAGTCGACACAATCAAACCTTTCCCAAGATGGGAAAATGTTCTCATAAAGTTTCAGGGAACTGTAAACAAGAAAAAAGAGCTTTAGAGAAGATGAGGCCCAAGCACTGGGTAATTTATAGGGGCCCAATGAAGACTTCTTGGTTGGTCAAATAATCTGTAGTGTAAGGTGAACACTTTTACCTCTTGAGAACACCAGGTAGCACACTCTGATTTTAAAAACTAACGGTATTCTCAATGTAATTTCATCTTGTCTGGGGTCCCTTACATTTCTTTTCGTGAAAACATTAAGAACATAATTACCTTTATTACCAAATTGTCACGACAGCATTGGGAATCCACCCTGGGTGTGCTGATGTTACAGGAGTCTACGAAAGATCTGTCTCTTGGATATTCTTTTTGATGTTCACATTCATTAAAACAAATGTGAAGTTTTCATAAATGGATCTAGTCACTTTACATCATGTGACATGCGCATCTAGGAAATCGCTCTATGTTGAGGTCGTACTCTCAGAGTTTTACTGGCATGATTACAGAGCAATGCCTGAGCAGCCCTCATAGTTTTGAACAGGTGAAAATTATTTTCAAAGCTCTGGTTGCTTGCAATGTTAATTATTGAAACAATGGCAAGGGCATTTTGAGGGGAAAATGTGTTTTGACAGAAGTAAACAATAGCTTACAGCAAATTAACTTTCCAAATGCTATACTTTTGAAGGCTCTAGCAACAGACCACCTCTCAGAGCTGAAGGCAGAAACTTCCCCTTGCCGGTTCCGAACAAACCTCGGCCCCCATCCCCTGCGGAAGAAGAGGTAATATAGCATATGTTTTCATTTTTGTTTTTCCTCCGTAAATGAATCATCAGAAACTCCCATTGAATAGTCTTTTGTACTTTTATCTTCTATTAGTTTTAGTTTATTTGAAAACATAAATTAAAGGAGAGAATTCGAATGAAAATTATGTTCTTTCTCCTTGGTGTTCTTTTAGACTCTTCCAATGGCAAATGTGTATTTTGTATTAAACAACGAGAAAAATAATTCTATTTTTTGTTTCCTAGCTTATGACCTTGATTAGTGATGCAATTGCTCGTTAACCCAGTTTTTTCATTAAGCATGTTATACTAACCTGAACAAATTATTATATCTGTATCTTTCTTGATTAGAGATTGTCTATTCACAGCTACCTTTGCAACCAGTGTCATGATAAAAAGCAGTTCACGCAAATTATCTTCTATTTAGCCCCACCTAAATGATTCTATATTCAAATTAAGAAAACAAATGCTTTAAACCTCATGGAATCGAGGTGGTGATTTATGGAAATTATTGCTCAGAGGCTTTTCTTTTAACTTACATATGTAACTGCAAAATTTATTCAATTTTTAAAAATTTACATTTTCAGAATTCATTAAATGAAGAGTGGTACCTTTCTTATATTACCCGACCAGAGGCAGAAGCTGCTCTTAGAAGGATAAACCAGGTATTGTGCTATAGTTTATTTTTAAATAGTTATAAATATTAACAGAGAATAAGAAGGGAACTGACTTGTATTGAGCACCAATTATGGGCTAGAAATTCTGCTAGGTGCTGTTGCCACTGTTACACCTAGGAGATCCATTAGTGCTGGCTTCACGACTACCTCCATCCATAGCAATGATTCCTAGGACTCTGGCTGGCAGAAAAATCTAAATTAGGCAGTCATTTGGTTGGCAGACTCTTAGGAGATTTTTTTCAGTGAAAGGAGTCCATCTTATTATGGGAATCATATAGTGTTAGAAGGAGACTCTCTCTCCCCTAAATTTCCAACATCTCACCATTTAGTTCCATTTTCTCTTTACACACAATTGCCATCCACATCGATGCGAAAGGACCAATATTGAAAGAGACAGCAGCAATGTTTTTCCCTTTCCCCTAGACATTTCTAGCGGGTCCTTTAATATAATAAGGTCTTAAACAGATTTCCTGTGGCCCAGTGCCGAACCTTAATCTTAAATCTATTTATCAGAGATGGGAAAGGAAAGATCCTTCATCTTTCCCATCTAAAGTCTACAGCAGTAGTTCTCAACCTTAGCTGTACATTTAGATCATCTGGGAGCTTTTTGAAAATCCCGATTCCTGGGTGTCACCTGCAGATTCTGACTTAGTCTGGGGTGCTGTGTGGGCTCTAAGAGGCTTCAAAACTCAATTCTCATTTGAAGCCAAGACTCTGAGTAGTGGTCCAGAAGGATGTTTGTTTAACAGAGATGATCTGACTGGCTCAATTGACTTGGAATAAAAAGACACGAAGGACAGCTGTTATTGCAAATTGATGGCTATTTAAAGCCATCCAGATTCAGTGAAAGAGAAGGGACTAGTTTAAAGGAGTCCTTAATAATTAATTCTATTTTAACATCAGGTCTTTACAATATTAATATTATGTAGCAATACTTTATTGAATGGAAATTTAAAGTACAAGATGAATCACAACACTAGTTTAGTAAATATTAAAAAAAAGGGTGATAACACAGACAGCTGCATTCGATTTTGTTCAGGTGTCTGATGAATGAAACACTGTATCTAGAGATAATGAGGTTTTAAAAGGGGCCCATTTCATGGGTATTTGGGTGTTTTCTGACTTCAGAAGTCAAAAAGAAAGGTTAGGGAATTCACTCACAGGAATAGGAAGATATATCTTGAGTTAACCAATAAAGTCTTTATTTCTCCTGGCCTTTTATTAACTCAACCACCTATTATTTATTTTTTACTGAAAAAAGATTCCTTTTTTTATCAAGAGACTTCAAAGCAGTTGACTTGGAAATTTCTCCAATACAATCTCTGCTGCCTCTCTCTTGATAACCAAAAAATTCGTGACACGTGGGATCTGTCGCTGTTTGGGAAACTGAGTATTCGTTGACTGACAGGTTGTGCAGTCAACTAGTCGCAAACTGCAACTGACAGGTTTTACAGATCCCCAGAGGGTTTTCTGCTGCTCTTACAGGCAACAATAACAGTGACTTTGACTGCTCCCATAATAACAAGTATTTATCCTTTTAGGATGGCACTTTTCTGGTTAGAGACAGCTCTAAAAAGACAATAACCAATCCGTATGTCCTTATGGTGTTGTACAAAGATAAAGTTTACAACATACAGATCCGTTACCAGGAGGAAAGTCAAGTTTACTTGTTGGGAACTGGGCTCCGAGGGAAAGAGGTAAGGATTTCGAGTTTCAACCTTTCCCCAAATTCTCTTATGTTTCTCTGCGTACCTTCGTGGAGCCCACTGTAACGTTCTTTGGGAGTTCATACTGTATGGTAACTTTAGAGTTAAATCACATGAGCGAGGCCCTTCATTTATTGAAAGAGAAATACAGCAAAATGTTTACAATGGCTACCTCTGCCATAGGAGTCTTTTTGTAACTTTTATTCCAAATAATCTAAAATCACATGTATAACTTTTAAAATCAGGAAAAAAAATGTTACCATTTAAATTTTTTAAAAAATCCAGTTAGGTGGTGTCAAAAGCAAGTCCCTATTGTTCACCTCTGTGACGTAATTTTAATGTAGATTGCAGTGTACTTATAAGCATGTATTTAAAATGGACGCCACTTGGGAAAGGGGAAAAACTAGAATATTTGCTCTGTTGATTATTTAGATACTTGAGTCATTTCTTACTAAAAATGGAGGGCTGGCTCTGTGAAGATGGCCAAATTGTCAAACATAATTTTTCTCTGTTAGGCCAAGGTTCAGATTCTCATGCCAGTGACTTTTTGAGTGGTAATCAGAACTGAAGTGAAAGAAACCATCAGGGATACTTTCATAAAGGAAACTAACAACTAAAGTTAATGCCCCAGACATGCTCTTTTAAGTTCAGAGTTCCAGGAGGAGGACCAGCTGCATCCAACACCTCCAGAACGAGAAACACCATACCCATACCTTCCACTTCACTCCAAATACTTTTAAGTTATGGTAATATTAGTGAGTAGAAAAAAACGCATGATTTTGGTCAAACATTTGAATCACTGGTTCACTGTGGATAGAGATGCATAGACTCTATGGAAGGAGAGGTGTTTGCCCTCCGAGATTTCTCTTGGTCTTGTGTGGAAACATACAAATGCTAACCACTCATTGCAGCTGCCATGAAGGTAGGCACCTAGCAGATTAGTCTTAAAGGAAGTGCATAAGCCTGTTTGGGGTACCTAGGTGACTTCTGACACATGTCTAGAAGGATGAATGGGACTTTTCCCAGCCTGGCCATCAGGACTATGGTGATCAAGGCTATACAAAGAAAGACTTGGCTGCTGAGCCCTTTTGAGCATGGAGGTGGCAATGGGGACACAGTAGAGAGATCATGAAGGAACCGTTGTGCCCTGCTATAGATAACACCCCAACACTGTGAATGAAGTTTGGCCTCCTGATTCCTTATACCTCTTAACATTACTAATGATTTGGAGTGAGGTAGGGATACAGAAACCAAAGCCAAAACCAAAGAGAGCAACCTCAAAGCAAGGGCATTGTAATTAAAATATTTAGAATAAATGACTCTCTAAATGAAGTTAAAAAAATGTATGCATCATATTACATATGTATATATATACACACACACACATGCATTTTTAATCTTTTATCCATGTTTTTTGGATGTTTGTGAAGATTTTTTCCCCGAAGTTCTATAGCAGAAATCATTAAACTATTTGCCACATTTTAC
>NW_012148631.1:1644667-1646504 GCF_000956105.1 Propithecus coquereli | reverse complement strand
GGGACCTTGGTTATTATTGCACAACTTTTATTAACAACAAAAATGTTTGGCTTCTCTGCTTAATCTACAAATTTTCTGAATAGAAAAGAGTATCTTGCATCTTCATTTTCATGAGCTAATCAGAGGAGCATTGGCAGGGCTATAAGAAGTCACCAAGTTAAAACTAATGATATGCTAAGATAGAGTATGTGAAATGTAGAGTTTTAACTGATAAAAATCTTGTTTCACAAAACCAGGTTTTTACAACCAGAAGTTCTCAGTTTAGAGTCCAAAACTTAGGAGTTCCAAAACTGAAAAACCTACCTTCATTTACATGTTTATTCAACAGGATATTGAACAAGTATTTATTTAGTGCCTATTCTGTGTTAAACACTGAGCTAGGTGCTGGACAGTGAGGATAGCAGGTACCACAATTCTATTATGGGATGAGCTCAACTTGTGTCTTCCTTCATGGTATTCTATCCTTCATGTTCAAAAATATCTAAAATGGTATACATACACCATTTTATTAATCCACGCATGTATTGGTGGACACTTGGGTTGTTCCTACATCTTTGCAATTGTGAATTATGCTGCTATAAACACTCAAGTGGAGATGTCTTTATTATAGAATGCCTTTTTTTCCTTTGAGTAAATACCCAGTCATGGGATTGCTGGATCAAATGGTAGTTCTACTTTTAGTTCTTTGAGGTATCTTCATATTACTTTCCATAGAGGTTGTACTAGTTTGCAGTCCCACCAGCAGTGTACGAGTGCTCCTACCTCTCCGCATCCACGCCAACATTTGTCGTTTTGGGACTTTTTGATAAAAGTCCATTCTCACTGGAGTTAAGTGGTATCTCTGTGGTTTGGATTTGCATTTTCCTCATGATTAGCGACGTTGAGCATTGTTTCACGTTTGTTGGCCATAAGTCTACCTTCTTTTGAAAAGTTTCTGTTCATGTCCTTTGCCCACTTTTTAATGGGGTTGTTTTTTTCTTGCTGATTTTCCTGAGTTCTGTATAGATTCTAGTTAGCAGCCCTTTATGGGATGTATAGCATGCGAATATTTTCTCCCATTCTGTAGGTTGTCTATTCACTCTAGTGATAGTTTAGTACTACTCCACCATAAAAAAAAAAAAAAATGGTGAACTACCTATTGCATTATCCTGGATGGAGCTGGAGCCCATTCGTCTATTAATAAGTGAAGTATCACAAGAATGGAAAAACAAACACCATGTGTACTCACCATTAAATTGGTACTAATTGATCAACATTAATGTGCACACATGAGAAGTAACATTCATTCACAGGGTGTTGGGCAGGTGTGGGGAGGAGGAGGGAATGGGTAAACTCACACACAACAGATGTGGTGTGTGCTGTCTGAGGGATGGGTGTGCTTGTAGTTCTGACTTGGGCTGTGCAAAGGCAATTTATGTAACCAAAGCGTTTGTACCCCCACAACACTCTGAAATAATACAAAAATACCTAAAATGAAGGATATGGTAAATTTCAAAGCAACTATTTGGTAGTGGATCATGTTTATAAGGCAAACAAAGCTTAATTTTAAGTCTCTTGGAGGCAAGAGACTTAGTATAAGGGTGTTCTATCCTACTGCTGTGACTGTGGTGGAATCTTTTGTTTGCATGCCTAGCATTCTCTCTCCCTTTTACCAAGCACCAGCAACTCCTTCTTTTTTTTTTGGATGGGCCTAGTCTCTTTGGGCCTTAGTTCTCTTATATGCCCCCAGTTGCACCAATCCCAATTGCTCAGGATCCTGATCAGTGATAAATATCTTATCAAGCTGGGAAGAATGCTAAACACAGAGGCTGAGACAGGATCTCTCTCTTCTTGGGGG
>NW_012148631.1:1643733-1644247 GCF_000956105.1 Propithecus coquereli | reverse complement strand
AATTGGCACTTCACATTCCCACATCCTCTCCGTCCCTTCCACCCTCCTCCCAACTCCAAAGCATTGTCCAGAGATGTACATTTTACAGAACACTTTCTGGAAAATGAAGGAGCAATGCTTATACATAGAAAATTGTGATCAGACTTTGCTATTAGATATAGCTCTTCTCTCTCTTGTTATCCCTGACAACTCTGTCATAAAGCCCCTTCTCGTCAACCTTCCCGAACAGGCTCTATGTAAGTCCTTCCAGGTGATTCAACTCTTTCCTTTAGTTTACAAATCGCACTTAACAAAAAGCAGTAGGCATTTAGCCAGATAAAAACCTGGTATTCAGCAAAACAATGACAATCGGTTGTTCTTCAAGTTTTTCCCTTCGGGACCTTGGTTATTATTGCACAACTTTTATTAACAACAAAAATGTTTGGCTTCTCTGCTTAATCTACAAATTTTCTGAATAGAAAAGAGTATCTTGCATCTTCATTTTCATGAGCTAATCAGAGGAGCATTGGCAGGG
>NW_012148631.1:1628421-1632618 GCF_000956105.1 Propithecus coquereli | reverse complement strand
CTCTGCTTTTCATATTATATGCATTCCTCAAATATTTGTTGTGTCATAGTTGTTTGTTCATATTTAAGACTGTTACACTAAAAAGACAATTGGAAGCCCTACGCCTATGGTAGTCAATACTGTCTCTGGGTTATTTTGTTGGGAGAACCTCTGCTATAAGTATCTTTAGGTCTTTTCTCTTAGGCTGGTCAGATTCCTGAAAGAAAAATCTGCTTGGGGGGTAATAAATCTGGCCGCCAGTGTTTTGGTAGCCACATGAGGAAAAAAAGCCAGAGGTGTTGTAATTTAGTACGTAAACTGGTTTTCATATTCTTGTTTTCAGTACAGTACTCTCCCTCAACTTGTGGCTAGCAGCTCCAGGCCAGAGATCCCTTGTTTTAACCCTGAGTCTTCTGTCACAGAGAAGGGATAGGCTGCCTAGCTCTGTGGAGGGCAGAAGAGACCTCAGGGATCTATAACACTTTAAACATTTAACTAGTCCTCCTGCTATTAGCCCCACTTCACCACCACTTCCAGACCATTCTGGTGCCACCATGTCTTGAGTCGTAGGGGCTATTTGTTGGCTTTACGCCACCAGGTTAGGGTTCAGATTTTGGGATTTTAGGGTTCAGACTTGTCTATTTGCTTCCATTTGCTTTCTGTTTTATTGTTATCTCTTCTTGGGAACTCTTTACCTTGTGGATTTTTGTCTCTTTAAAATCACTTAAATTTAAATGTCAGGCTTACCATTGACTAGAGTTGCTTGATAATGAGAAAGTTAATCTCTCTTTTCACATCTGTAAGGGCCAATAGTAACAGTTCCTACCTTGTAGAATTATTACGACAATTGAGTTAGTTCATTTATATAGAGCTCTTAGAAGAGTGCCTGGATTATAGTTAAGTGCTGTGTTAGCTGCTGACATTATTATTTGGCAGAGGAAATGAGGGTACATGGAATGTTCAGTCAGTCCTGTATGTTTACCAGAAGTCTATCCTCCTAGTTTAGCTTGACAGGTCCCTTATATCCTAACTGCCTGACTTACCCACACAACTTCTCAGGAACACATCTATCATATTTATTATTTCTATTTTACTTCATGAAGGAATACTTACCAAAGTAGAACAATTATATCATCAAATGTGGGAAGGATCTAAAGCTTCTCTAATTGTTTTAAATGGGTTCAAGCATCCAGAACCATTTATTCATTTAATAAACATTTTCCAAGAATTCATCAAGGCACTATGTTAAGTTCTAGAATATCCTCAAGGAGCTTAGAGTTGACCAGGGATAGGAAAAGTAAGTCAATATGCAATTATAAAATAGTGTGTTAAGTCATAGGAAAAAGTAGCAGGTATAACATGCTGGCTCAAAAAAAGTTTTCCAATGTTAAGTGACTTCGACTAAGTAGCAGTTAACCTGGTGTGGTGGAGGTGGGGTACAGCCATGGGATTTCAGAAAGAGATGTATGTGTTAAGGCACAGATATAAAAGAGAGCAAATAGTTTAGTATGGCTGGCGCATAGAACATGCAGGGAAGGAGTAAGATTAATGGACTAAAGGCAGGGGTCTTGTCTCAAGAGGTCATATATACTGCGTTCTAGGAGGTTTGGACTTCATCCTGAAGACAATGGTGAGCCAAAGGGGGTTTTCTGCAGATTTGCAGTTTGGAAAAAGAGTCTTCACTTTAGTGTTGAGATTGGATTTGAGAGATGATGGATTAAGCAAAGCTAATCAGATTTCTTTACATCAGACTCTTGAGAGCCTTTGTTGGTATGTGCTGTGAATTCGTGAGAGAAATATATAGCATAAAGCACCTCTTGAACTTATCTGAGGTAACAACATGGACTCTATTTTATTGCATGCCATCTATTGACAGCTCTTGAGACAGCAGGGTTCACAGACTAAAGTCTGGGAAATGCTGCCCGGGGGAGAGAATGTGGAAAAGCATAATAGACACTCACTATTTGGTGCCTAATTAACAGTCACTCTGCTCTTCTTCTTGATGGCACAACTTGATTTCATCTGAGGTATTCCTCTCCCCAGCTCTAGCAGTAAGTCCTGACTGGTCCAAACTGGTCTTGGTAGTCCCAGTCCCCTTGGCCATGGCTGCTGTAGGCATCTGCATACGATGCAAATCTAGCCAATGAAAGGAAAGGGCAAATGTGCTGGAGAAATCTGAGAAAAGACTTATAGACACAGGCAAAGATAGTGCCTGCATATGGCCACCTCTGAAGATAATGACCATGAGGCAGGATAAAGCCAGTAAATGAGACAGAGCAAAAAGATGGAAAGAACCAGGTCCCTGATGAAATCTTTAAACCTACGAATTAACTTTAGGGCTACCCCACCTTGCATCTTCTTGTTATTCCACATTACGTAAGTCATGTTAAGTTGCTTTTTTGTTACTGATAGCTGAAGGCCTCGTAACAGACATAGAGGCTACCTTTAAATATTCAAGAGTTGTTATGAGAAGAATAACTACATATTCAGTGTAGTTTTCATGGTTAGAAATAGGACTCATAGGTGAATAGGAAGACAGATTTCAGCTAGTTCATAAGGAGGAATTGTCTAAAATGGAATGAGTTGACTGGTGAGATAAGAAGTTCCCCAACATAAGAAATGTTTGGGCAGAGACAGATTATCCCTAGAAATATTCAATCACAGAAATGTTATGTGCCTAGGATAAAAGAATACATCTGTGAGGTGAGCGACTAAACATTATGACCTATAATGTCTGATCCTATTCTATAAATCTGTTTAAAATGAAGATGCCTAAATCACAGAATAAAATTTATACTTTTTAATTTATAATAAACCTTAGGGGTTTAGTAAGAATTTATGGATAAAGACACTGAATTTTGCAGAATGTGATACAACTGCACTGTAATGGTGTGTTGAAGGGAAGGAAACGAAGTAAATTTAAAGAGGTTAGTTAGACAACATGATGAGCTTATTAGTGTCAGAGATGGGAATTCAGGTCTGCTAACTGGCAGATCAAACATAATTCATCTGTAGAGATCTAGGTCATATTGCAATGCAAACATCTCTTAAGAAATAGAGAAATCCTAATTAGTGGGCAAAATTCAGTTATACCCCCGCAGAAGCACAAATTGGCTCTGCTATTTATTTTATAACAACACGTAAATATTTTAATCTAGTGATTCAATACTTACCTTTCATCTTCTTCAACTCCAAAGAAATTGTGTGAATGTTTTTAATTATGGCTTCCACATTTAGCTTATGATCCTTAACATTATTCTTAAGCATCTGATTTTAAAAGAGAAACAAAAACAATGTATAAATGAGAAGTATTTATGTGTAATTTAAAATTTCTTAAATTTTAAGTATTTATAAAAGAAAATGTTATTTCAGAAGTGAAATAATTGTTGAAATAAGACTTTATAAATACATAGTTAGAATTCTAACATAGGAAAGCAACAATTTGTTATAGTTTTCCAACTAAAACTTAAGCCCCAACTAGAATTCTTAGGATGAGGTTTCTTTTTAAATTGAACCACATCCACAAGATGGAGCTTGCAATGGAAATAAAGAGGTCCCCTTTTCAGAAAGCCTCAGCACTTACAAACTACCTTACAGTTTAGCAATCCTGTAAAGTCTTCTCTAATTTTATGTAAGTCAGTGTCTACTTCTAATTTATTCTTTTTTTTTCTTTTTTTATTTCTTCATATTATGGGAGTACAAATGTTTAGGTTACATTGCCCTTGCCTCCCCCCGCCAGTCAGAGCTTCAAGCGTGTCCATCCCCCAGATGGTGCGCATCGCACTCATTATGTATGTATATATCCATCCCCTTCTCCCCCCTCCCATCTGCCCAACATCCGATAAATGTTATTCCTATATGTGCACTTAGGTGTTGATCAGTGAAACCAATTTGCTGGTGAGTAGATGTGGTGCTTATTTTTCCATTCTTGGGATACTTCACTTAATAGAATGGGTTCCAACTCTATACTGGATAATTTAAGAGGTGTTATATCACCATTGTTTGTTGTAGCTGAATAATACTCCATGCTATACATATACCACATTTTATTAATCCACTCATGTATTGATGGGCACTTGGGTTGTTTCCACATCTTTGCAATTGTGAATTGTGCCGCTATACACATTTGAGTGCAGATGTCTTTTTTATAGAATGTCTTTTGTTCTTTTGGGTAGATGCCCAGTAATGGGATTGCTGGATCAAATGGTAGATCTACTT
>NW_012148631.1:1624847-1628371 GCF_000956105.1 Propithecus coquereli | reverse complement strand
TCAATTCTCCCAGATATTTGTTAATTCAACAATAAAACAGAAATTCACAACAAATAAGAAATCAGACAGAAAAACTGTTAGAAGCAAGGGATACATTTGATATTTTAGACTCTTCACAGAGGGCATTGTTTCCTTTTGTTTCTGTTAAGTCTTCTGTCTTCACAGGGTGACTAAAATGTAGAGTGAGGTCACAAAGCAGTAACTGGGAGTGCTCTGTGTGAAACGAAACAGAAGATACTATACTGTAGCACATATGTCATAAACAAATACTATAGCTTTAAGTAGCTATTTCCTAATTCCTAGTTTAGTTTTTCCAAGTGATTATTGATCAAACCACAACATAAGTGTACCCCATTTTGACTTAAAATCAGATTTATGTACTACAAAGTATGACATAAAAATTTACTAGAAGGTCTCTTAAGCCCAACTACTCAGCTATCTTTCCAAACTGCAACTTGATTTATGCAAATGATAACTTTTAAACTTATTTTTATCTAAGTTACAGCATGCACATAGTATTTAATATAATTAGACACGTCTATGAGGCATATTACAAAAAATTCAATGTCTCCTGCAATTCCTGTCTCCTAGAGGCAATCACTTTCAACCTGTTTTTAGCTCACTTTGTTTCTCTTGCTTTTGTTATTTTGTGTGTGTCTGTGTGGTGTTTTTTTCTTGGGGGGGGTGCTGGTATTCACTGCCATATCTCTAAATGACATGTTTATTTGATTCTTTTTTCAATTTTTCGTATTATCTGCTTCTGGCAACAAAAGATTAAGATACAACTCTTTCACTCATCCCCTATTCCCTCAATATACTTAGAGAAGTTTTGCTAGCTCAATATTTAACATTTAAATGTTAATTATATAAATACTCTTCACAGTAGAGTCTTTCAGTATATTTCCCTTCCTGCAAGCTACCCCCCAACCACAGTTAATAATTGCTTTTTCCCCCCATTGCTTGATTATCAGGAATATATCCCAAGTGTCCCCCAGTTGAGAAAATCTCTTGGTATAGTTAAAGCCTTAGCTATTCTATTGTTGAATGTCTCTCCTCTTCTTGGGCCTTCTAATTTGCTTTAATCTGGACTGACTGCTCATTAGGATTGCTGTACAGATCGTGTGTTAGGAACGCCCTTCACCATTATCCTAGGGGCTCCTTTCACCCCTGCTTTCTGTGGAGTGCCCTTATACCAGAATTCCTGTGTCTTTTGCTTTTTGATTTTTCTTGTTTGGTGGAATATGGCCTTAGTAACTTTCCGAGGGAGTAAAATTACATGTCTGAAAATTTCTCTCTCTATACTAATGCCCAACCGGTAGGTTGACCAGCTATAGAAATCTGGGTTGGAAACCATATTTCTTCAGATTTCCAAGGCATCACTGCATTGTCTTCTAAGCTTCTGGTGTTGCTACTGAGAATTTTCACATGATTCTAATTCTTAATCTTTGTTGTTTTCTCTTCAGAAGCTTTACAGATCCTTTTGTTCTCTCAGTATTCTGAAATTTCACAATATTGTGACTTGGTATGGGTCTATTTTCATCCATTGTATTTGGCTCTTTTGCTGTAGAAAATCCTGTCCATCAGCTCTAGGACATTTTCTCAGATCATTTCTTTCATGAATTCCTCCTCATCCATTGTCTATATTCTCTTTTTCTAACACTCTCATTTATTGGTTGGACTTCCTTCACTTATCTTGTAATCTCCTCACCCCCAACACTTTACATCTCTGTTGTTTTGCTCTATACTCTAGGGGTATTTCTTCATTTTATCCATTTTATCTTTTAACTCTTCTCTTGAGTTGTTCATTTCTACTAGCACACTTTTAATTTCCAAGAGCTTCCTCTTGCTCTCGAAATACATTTTTTTTTTTTTTTACAGTATCCTGTTCCTTTTTCATGGATACAACATCTTCTCTTTATCTCTGTGGATGTTAATGGTAATTTCTTGAAGTTTTCATCTCCCTTCATTATTTCCGTTTCTTCCTTATTGATTGCATCCATTTGTCTGTCTCTGCTTTTCATATTATATGCATTCCTCAAATATTTGTTGTGTCATAGTTGTTTGTTCATATTTAAGACTGTTACACTAAAAAGACAATTGGAAGCCCTACGCCTATGGTAGTCAATACTGTCTCTGGGTTATTTTGTTGGGAGAACCTCTGCTATAAGTATCTTTAGGTCTTTTCTCTTAGGCTGGTCAGATTCCTGAAAGAAAAATCTGCTTGGGGGGTAATAAATCTGGCCGCCAGTGTTTTGGTAGCCACATGAGGAAAAAAAGCCAGAGGTGTTGTAATTTAGTACGTAAACTGGTTTTCATATTCTTGTTTTCAGTACAGTACTCTCCCTCAACTTGTGGCTAGCAGCTCCAGGCCAGAGATCCCTTGTTTTAACCCTGAGTCTTCTGTCACAGAGAAGGGATAGGCTGCCTAGCTCTGTGGAGGGCAGAAGAGACCTCAGGGATCTATAACACTTTAAACATTTAACTAGTCCTCCTGCTATTAGCCCCACTTCACCACCACTTCCAGACCATTCTGGTGCCACCATGTCTTGAGTCGTAGGGGCTATTTGTTGGCTTTACGCCACCAGGTTAGGGTTCAGATTTTGGGATTTTAGGGTTCAGACTTGTCTATTTGCTTCCATTTGCTTTCTGTTTTATTGTTATCTCTTCTTGGGAACTCTTTACCTTGTGGATTTTTGTCTCTTTAAAATCACTTAAATTTAAATGTCAGGCTTACCATTGACTAGAGTTGCTTGATAATGAGAAAGTTAATCTCTCTTTTCACATCTGTAAGGGCCAATAGTAACAGTTCCTACCTTGTAGAATTATTACGACAATTGAGTTAGTTCATTTATATAGAGCTCTTAGAAGAGTGCCTGGATTATAGTTAAGTGCTGTGTTAGCTGCTGACATTATTATTTGGCAGAGGAAATGAGGGTACATGGAATGTTCAGTCAGTCCTGTATGTTTACCAGAAGTCTATCCTCCTAGTTTAGCTTGACAGGTCCCTTATATCCTAACTGCCTGACTTACCCACACAACTTCTCAGGAACACATCTATCATATTTATTATTTCTATTTTACTTCATGAAGGAATACTTACCAAAGTAGAACAATTATATCATCAAATGTGGGAAGGATCTAAAGCTTCTCTAATTGTTTTAAATGGGTTCAAGCATCCAGAACCATTTATTCATTTAATAAACATTTTCCAAGAATTCATCAAGGCACTATGTTAAGTTCTAGAATATCCTCAAGGAGCTTAGAGTTGACCAGGGATAGGAAAAGTAAGTCAATATGCAATTATAAAATAGTGTGTTAAGTCATAGGAAAAGGTAGCAGGTATAACATGCTGGCTCAAAAAAAGTTTTCCAATGTTAAGTGACTTCGACTAAGTAGCAGTTAACCTGGTGTGGTGGAGGTGGGGTACAGCCATGGGATTTCAGAAAGAGATGTATGTGTTAAGGCACAGATATAAAAGAGAGCAAATAGTTTAGTATGGCTGGCGCATAGAACATGCAGGGAAG
>NW_012148631.1:1617987-1618927 GCF_000956105.1 Propithecus coquereli | reverse complement strand
TAAAAAAAAAAACAGGAGTGAAGCAGAAACTAAATAATCAGACAAATGTCCGGGACAGTGGACCCTCCCCACTCCGGGGTCTGGTGGCTACCCAGACCATCGAGTGCCCAGTGTGCGGGAGTGTGGGTTCAGAGGGCACAGCGGCATCTGGCTCCCATGGGACTGGTGACAGGTCAGGCCTGGGTCAGCCCTCTCTGGGGAGCCCAGCAAGGCCATCCTATAGGAACAGAGGAGGCTGGTCAAACGGCACTTCACCGGGAGGTGAGAAGCGGAGACCAGGGGGCAGGAGCTGGGGTCAGAGGGCAAGATAGAGGCTGAGGGTATCAACTCGACTAAAGCTCCGCCCCTAGCCAGAGGATGCTGCTCAAGCCCTCAACCCTGAGGACCATTATTACCACAGCGGCTCCTATTCCAAAGGCCAAGCTCCTCCTGTTCCTCCTCCTCCTCCATTATTACCACAGAAGTTCCTATTCCAAAGGCCATCCTCCTCCTCTTCCTCCTCCTCCTCCTCCTCACCACCGCACTTTCTATTCCAAAGGCCAAGCTTCTCCTCCTCCTCCTCCTCCTGCTCCTCCTCCTGCTCCTCCTCCTTCTCCTCTTCCATTATTACCACTACAGTTCCTATTCCAAAGGCCGTCCTCCTCCTCCCCCTCCCAGTCCTCCTCCACTATTACAACCTCAGTTTCTATTTCGAAGGCCGGCCTCTTCTTCCTCCTCCTCCTCTTCCTCCTCCTCCTCTTCCTACTCCTCCTCTTCCTCCTCCTCCTCCTCCTCCTTACCACAGCAGTTCATATTTCATAGGCCAAGCTCCTCCTCCTCCTCCCACGCCTCCTCTACTTCCTTCCTCCCTCCTCCTCCTCCACCCTGACCCCTCCCTTCCTCCTCCTCCACTTTCGCTCCTCCTTCTCCCTTCCTCCACCTCTTCCTCCCTCCCTCCTCC
>NW_012148631.1:1615130-1617937 GCF_000956105.1 Propithecus coquereli | reverse complement strand
TTCTAGAGTTCTGTTTAAGTCCATTATTTCTTTGTTAATTTTCTCTTTGGAGGATCTGTCCTGTGCTTTCAGCTGGGTGTTGAAGTCTCTGGATATTATGGTGCTGCTGTTTATCAGTTTTTTTGGATTGAGTAGAGTTTGCTTTATGAATCTGGGTGCTCCTAAGTTGGGTGCATACATATTTAGAATTATTATGTCTTCTTGTTGAACTGTACCCTTCACCACTATATAGTGACCATCTTTATCTTTCATTACTTTTGTTGATTTAAAAGCTAAGTTATCTGAAATCAAAACCACCATGCCAGCCTTCTTTGGGCTTCCGTTTGCTTGAAATATTGATTTTCACCCTTTACCTTGAGTCTAAATGCATCCTTACAGGTTAGATGTGTTTCCTGAAGACAGCAGATACTTGGCTTGTATTTTTTTATCCATTTGGCCAGCCTATGTCTCTTGAGTGCGGAATTTAAGCCATTCACATTTATTGAAAGAACTGATAGGTGGGGCAAATCTCTGTTTATCCTATTGGGTTGAACTTTGTTGTTTTGTTTTTTCTTGAGCCATTGTGGTATCTGGCCTTTGAGCTTTAGCTTTTGTGTGGTTTTACGTTCGTGAGTGTTTCTTGTGCTGATTCGTGTGTAACTCTGTTTTAAGTACTTCTTCGAGAGTGGTCTTGTCTTGATGAATTCCCTCAGTCTTTATTTATCTGAGAATGTCTTTATTTCTTCTTCGTATACAAAACTTACTTTGCAGGGTACAAGATTCTAGGCTGGGCATCACCAGTAGGTGGTGTTTGTGAGTGAGATTCGACCACACTGTTTTATGATGAGTCAGTAGATGCAGTAAAAGGATGTGCAGAATGATCTCCCTGTCAGTAGGTGGTGCTTGCCAGGAAGAGCAGGCTGCAGTGTTGTTTTTGGGTCCAGCTCTTGTTCCTCTGGAGTGGCACTCTTCTGCCTTGGGTGGTGGATGGAGCCCTAGGACTTCCAGTCATGTCCTTATTCTCTACCTCAGTGGGGGAAGGTCTGGGAGTGAGTCTGGGTGGAGCTGGGTTGGGTAAACCTGCCCTTAAGTTCCACAAATGGTGTTAGCAGGGGCAAAAGTCTGTTCTCTGCTTCTAGGCAAAGCTGCCAAGGAGAGGCTGAAATGGCCTCACTCAGCCGAAAGTCTGTATGTGGGAGTGGGGTTGTCTGAGACCTGCAGTGTGGAGCAGGCCTCGCTCCTTTCCACCCTCCCCTATTCCGTGGTTTCTTCTGGGCCTCTGTCAGCAGGTAGGACCTGAAGCCAGTGGACCTCCCCTGGTTGTGATGCAGGCTGGGAGATTCCCTGCCTAGTATCGCAGCTTGGGCTGGGCACACAGCCTTCCCATGGGAGGAGGGTTGTCCCTCAAGCATGCTGATCTGCCCCTGAAGGCACACACACCTCAGTAGGCTCATTCACAAGTATCCCTTCTGTGCCCCAGGGCAATGCGATCGAGACGTGGGTGTACAGGGTCTGGTCTGCAGGCCTATCCCCTGGGCCCTGGAGATCGATCCCTGACCCTGCCAGGGGGCAGAGTGCTGGTCTCAAGTGACCCAAGGGGTGCCCAAGCTGGATAGATGTCACTCCGCCTCAGGATTTGCCCCGCTCTCCTGGAGTCACTAGGCAAGCAGCAGCTGGGAGGGCTGCTGGGTAGGGAGCTCGCAGTCTGAGTATCCTCAGTCTGCTGTAGGGCCCCAAAAGGAAAGGTCCTGTTCCTTGGAGATGCCTCTGTGTGACGGCTAGATTGTCTCTCCGGGAACCCACGGGTAAAGAAGGGGAAGGAGAGAATGAAGCAATATGGCGCCTGCTGATCAGTTTGGGTCTGCGTGTGGGGAGGTGCCCCGAGGGAGCTGGGAGCCTGGTGCCCTGTCCACAAGAAGCTCACCACTCATTGGCGGCAGCTGTCTCTGGGCTGGTGTTGGCAGGTCTCTCCCACCGCTCAGGAGCCCACCAGCAGTCCGAGATGCAAGGGAGGGGAAAGTTATCTGCTCCACCCACCCTTGTCGCTGGTCTCCAAGCCTCTTGGGGACATTTCTCCTTCCAGTTCTCCTCCACAACGTCTTCCCGTGGAGTCTCCTGTTGTTTCAGGCACCCTTCCTTCCAACCCTCATCGGATCTATGTTTGTCTGCTAGTTTATTCTTTTTCATTTTCTTCTAAAAATATGTCTTTTTTGCAGAGACACTCTGGCCGGTGGCTTTTCTCGTCCTGCCATCTTGAATCTCCCGTAACTTATTCTTAATTGATAGGGCCCATATATGATTTAAGAACACAGTAAAAACTCAACATAAGATTTGATTATAATTCATTAACTAAGAGGATGACAAAATGGCTATTTTAGCTTTGGGAGTCAGGATAACACACGTTTTAATTCTGGTTAACTGAAAGGTATAAATTAACACATTACTACGTTATATATACACAGCACATGTACTTAACCATTTGTGCCAGATACAAATATATGGAGAGCTGGTGCACTAGAAACTAACCTTAAGCCATTCAAATTTCTCAAAATGACTTGAAAAAATCAGCCTCAACGAGCACACGCAACTCCGGCAGTGTGAAAGGTGGGCAGTTATGGGTCAGGCTGTCTGTCCGAACAAACTAACCTTTAAGTCAATCCTTGTCTCTGCCTTTTCCTGGACAGGAGAAATTTCTCTCACTCACTTCACAGACACTGTAAAAGAAATCTTTTTTTCCAGACATCGGTGAATAAAATACACTTTGAATCTACCTCCAAGTCCCTATACTTTAAAAACAGAATGTCAGCTCTTTCTTGAGCATGCCAGAC
>NW_012148631.1:1612532-1613882 GCF_000956105.1 Propithecus coquereli | reverse complement strand
TCCTCCTCCTCCCTTCCTCCTCATCCCCTCTTCCTCCTTCCCCCTCCCCCTCCCTCCCTCTTACTCCTCCTCCTCCTCCCTATCGAAGTTCCTATTACAAAGGCCAAGCTTCAACTCCATCCTCCTCCCCCACATCCCCCCTCCTCTCCTCCCCCTCTTCTTCCTCCCCTCCCCCTCTTCCTCCTCCTTACCACTGCAGTTCCTATTCCAAAGGCGAAGCTGTCCTCCTCCTCCTTCCCCACCTCCATTATTACCACTGCAGTTCCTATTCCAAAGGCCGTCCTCCTCCTCCTCCCTCCCTCTTACACCTCCTCCTCCCTCTTACTCCTCCCTCCTCCTCCTCCCCACCACAGTTCCTATTACAAAGGCCAAGCTTCAATTCCATCCTTCTCCCCTTCATCCACCCTCCTCCCCTCCCCCTCCCCCTCCCCCTGCTCCTTTTCCTCCTCCTCCTCCCCCTCCTCATCGCCCTCCTTCTCTTCCTCCTCCTTACCACTGCAGTTCCTACTCCAAAGGCCAAGCTCTCCTTCTCCTCCGCCTCCGCCTCCATTGTTATCACTGCAGTTCCTATTCCAAAGGCAGTCCTCCTCTTCCTCATCCTCCTCCTCCTCTTCCTCCTCCTCCTCCTCCATTATTACCTCAGTTCCTATTCCAAAGGCCAGCCTCTTCCTCCTCCTCCTCTTCCTCTTCTTCCTCCTCCTGTCACTCTTCCTCCTATTCCTCTTCGTCCATTATTACCACTGCAGTTCCCATTCCAAAGGCCAAGCTCCTTCTCCTCCCCCTCCCTCTCCCCCTCCCTCTCCCCCTCCTCCTTACCAGCGCAGTTCCTATTCCATAGGCCAGCCTCCTCTTCCTCCTCCCCCTCCTACTCTTCGACCACCTCCTCCTCCTCTTCTTTCTACTCCTCTTCCTCAAACTCTTCCTCCTCCTCCTCCTCCCCCTTACCACAGCAGTTCCTATTCCAAAGGCTGGTCTCCTCCTCTTCCTCCTACCCTTCACAGTTCCTATTACAAAGGCCAAGCTCCTCCTCCATCCTCTATTCCATCCTCCCCTACTCTCCTCTCCTCCTCCTACTCTTCCTCCTCTTCCTCCTGCTCCTAAACGCAGTTCCTATTCCAAAGGCCAAGGTCATCTCCTCCTCCTCCTCCTCCTCCTCCTCCTCCTCCTAATTACCACAGCAGTTCCTATTCCAAAGGCCGGCCTCCTCCTCTTCCTCCTCCCCTTCGCAGTTCCTATTACAAAGGCCAAGCCCGTCCTCCTCCTCCTCCTCCTGTTCCTCCTCGTCCCCCTCCCCCTCCCCCTCCTTCTCCTCCTCCTCCTCCTCCTGCTCCTAAACGCAGTTCCTATTCC
>NW_012148631.1:1607049-1611037 GCF_000956105.1 Propithecus coquereli | reverse complement strand
GCAGTTCCTATTACAAAGGCCAAGCTCCTCCTCCATCCCCTTTTCCATCCTCCCCTCCTCTACCCTCCTCCTCCTACTCTTCCTCCTCTTCCTCCTGCTCCTAACCACAGTTCCTATTCCAAAGGCCTAGGTAGTCTCCTCCTCCTCCTCCTCCTCTTCTTTCTACTCCTCTTCCTCAAACTCTTCCTCCACCTCCTCCTCCTTACCACAGCAGTTCCTATTCCAAAGGCCGGCCTCCTCCTCTTCCTCCTCCATTATTACCACCTCAGTTCCTATTCCAAAGGCCGTCCTCATCCTCCCCCTCCCAGTCCTCCTCCATTATTACCACCTCAGTTCCCATTTGGAAGGCCGGCCTCTACTTCCTCCTCTTCCTCTTCCTCCTCTTCCTCTTCCTCCTCCTCTTCTTCCTCTTCCTCCTTACCATAGCAGTTCATATTTCATAGGCCAAGCTGCTCCTCCTCCTCCCACCCCTCCTCTACTCTTCCCTCCCTCTTCCTCCTCCACCCTGATTCCTCCCTTCCTCCTCCTCGAACCTTTCCTCCTCCTGCTCCTCTTCTTTCTCCTCTTCCTGCTCCTCTTCCTTCTCCTTACCACAGCAGTTCCTATTCCATAGGCCAAGACCCCCCCTCCTCCTCCTCTTCCTCCTACTCCTCTTCCTCCTTCTTCTCTTACCACAGCAGTTCCTATTGAAAGGCCATCCTCCTCCTCCCCCCTTTCCTCCTCCTGCTCTTCTTCCTCCTCCTCTTCCTACTCCTCTTCTTTCTCCTTACCACAGCAGTTCCTATTCCATAGGCCAAGCTCCTCCTCCTCTTCTTCCTCCTCCTCTCTTACCAAGGCAGTTCCTATTCAAAGGCCATCCTCTTCTTCCTCCTCCATTATTACCACCTCAGTTCCTACTCCAAAGGCCGTCCTCCTCCTCCCCCTCCCAGTCGTCTTCCATTATTACAATCTCAGTTCCCATTTCGAAGGCCAGCCTCTTCCTCCTCCTCCTCTTCCTCCTCCTCCTCCCCCCCTCCTCCTCCTCAAACTCTTCCTCCTCCTCCTCCTCCTCCTTACCACAGCAGTTCCTATTCCAAAGGCCAAGGTCATCTCCTCCTCCTCCTCCTCCTCCTCCTCCTCCTAATTACCACAGCAGTTCCTATTCCAAAGGCCGGCCTCCTCCTCTTCCTCCTCCCCTTCGCAGTTCCTATTACAAAGGCCAAGCTCCTCCTCCATCCCCTTTTACATCCTCCCCTCCTCTACCCTCCTCCTCCTACTCTTCCTCCTCTTCCTCCTGCTCCTAACCGCAGTTCCTATTCCAAAGGCCAAGGTAGTCTCCTCCTCCTCCTCCTCCTCCTCTTTCTACTCCTCTTCCTCAAACTCTTCCTCCTCCTCCTCCTCCTAACCACAGCAGTTCCAATTCCAAAGGCCGGCCTCCTCCTCTTCCTCCTCCCCTTCGCAGTTCCTATTACAAAGGCCAAACTCCTCCTCCATCCTCTTTTCCATCCTGCCCTCCTCTCCCCTCCTCGTCCTACTCTTCCTCCTGCTCCTAACCGCAGGTCCTATTCCAAAGGCCAAGGTCGTATCCTCCTCCTCCTCCTCCTCCTCCTCCTCCTCCTCCTCCTCCTCCTCCATTATTACTGCAGTTCCTATTCCAAAGGCCATCCTCCTGCTCCTCCTCCTCTTCCTCCTCCTCCATTATTCCAACCTTAGTTCCTATTCCAAGGACCGACCCCCTCCTCTTCCTCCTCTCCCCCTCCCTCCTCCTCCTTGCCCCCTGCCTCCTCCTCCTCCCCTCCCCCTCCTCCATTATTACCACTGCAGTTCCTATTCCAAAGACCATCCTCCTCCTCCTCCTCCATTACCAATGCAGTTCCCATTCCAAAGGCCGTCCTCCTCCTCCTCCACCCTTATTACCACTGCAGGTCCTATCCCAAAGGCCAGCCTCCTCCTCCTCTTCTTCCCCCTCCTCCTTCTATACCTCCTCCTCCTCCATCTCCACCTCCTGCTCCTCTTCCTCCTCTTCTACCTTCTCCTTACCACAACAGCTCCTATTCTTTAGGCTAAGCCCCTCCTCCTCTTCCTCCTCCTCCTCCTCCTCCTTCTCCTCCCCCCTTTCCCCATCCTGCTCTTCTTCCTCCTCCTCTTCCTGCTCCTCTTCCTTCTCCTTACCACAGCCATTCCTATTCCATAGGCCGAGCTCCTCCTCCTCTTCCTCCTCCTCCTCCTCCTCCTACTCCTCTTCCTCCTTCTTCTCTTACCACAACAGTTCCTATTGAAATGCCATCCTCCTCCTCCTCCTCCACCCTTTGCATCTCCTGCTACTCTTCCTCCTCCTCTTCCTACTCCTCTTCTTTCTCCTCACCACAGCACTTCCTATTCCATAGGCCAAGCTCCTCCTCCTCTTCTTCCTCCTCCTCTCTTACCATGGCAGTTCCTATTCAAAGGCCATCCTCTTCCTCCTCCTCCTCCATTATTACCACCTCAGTTCCTATTCCAAAGGCCGTCCTCATCCTCCCCCTCCCAGTCCTCCTCCATTATTACCACCTCAGTTCCCATTTCTAAGGCCGGCCTCTACTTCCTCCTCTTCCTCTTCCTCCTCCTCTTCTTCCTCTTCCTCCTTAGCATAGCAGTTCATATTTCATAGGCCAAGCTCCTCCTCCTCCTCCCACCCCTCCTCTACTCTTCCCTCCCTCTTCCTCCTCCACCCTGATTCCTCCCTTCCTCCTCCTCGAAACTTTCCTCCTCCTGCTCCTCTTCTTTCTCCTCTTCCTGCTCCTCTTCCTTCTCCTTACCACAGCAGTTCCTATTCCATAGGCCAAGCTCCTCCTCCTGTTCTTCCTCCTCCTCTCTTACCAGGGCAGTTCCTATTCAAATGCCATCCTCTTCCTCCTCCTTCATTATTACCACCTCAGTTCCCACTCCAAAGGCCAACCTCCCCCTCCTCCTCCTCCTCCCCCCTTTCCTCCTCCTGCTCCTCTTCCTCCTCCTCTTCCTACTCCTCTTCTTTCTCCTTACCACAGCAGTTCCTGTTCCATAGGCCAAGATCCTCCTCCTCTTCTTCCTCCTCCTCTCTTATCACGGCAGTTCCGATTCAAAGGCCATCCTCTTCCTCCTCCTCCTCCTTTATTACCACCTCAGTTCCTACTCCAAAGGCCGTCCTCCTCCTCCCCCTCCCAGTCCTCCTCCATTATTACAATCTCAGTTCCCATTTCGAAGGCCGGCCTCTTTTCCTCTTCCTCCTCTTCCTCCTCCTCTTCTTCATCCTCCTACTTACCATAGCAGTTCATATTTCATAGGCCAAGCTCCTCCTCCTCCTCCCACCCCTCCTCTACTCCTCCCTCCCACTTCCTCCTCCACCCTGATTCCTCCTTTCCTCCTCCTCCACTCTCGCTCCTCCTCCTCCCTCCCTCCACCTCTTCCTCCCTCCCTCCTCCTCCCTCCCTCCTCCTCCTCCTTCCTATGGTAGTTCCTATTCCAAAGGCCAAGCTCCTCCTCCGTCCTCCCCCTTCTCCTCTTCCTTCTCCTTACCACAGCAGTTCCTATTCCATTAGCCAAGCTCCTCCTCCTCTTCCTCCTCCTCCTCTTCCTCCTCCTCCTCTTCCTCCTTCTTCTCTTACCACAGCAGTTCCTATTGAAAGGCCATCCTCCCCTCCTCCTCCTCCCTTTCCTCCTCCTGCTCCTCTTCCTCCTCCTCTTCCTACTCCTCTTCTTTCTCCTTACCACAGCAGTTCCTATCGCAAAGGCCAAGCTCCTCCTCCGTCCTTCCCCTTCCTCCCCCTCCTCCTCTTCCTTCTCCTTACCACAGCAGCTCCTATTCCATTGGCAAAGCTCCTCCTCTTCCTCCTCCTCCTCTCTTACCACAGAAGTTCCTATTCAAAGGCCAACCTCTTCCTAATCCTCCATTATTACCACCTCAGTTCCTACTCCAAAAGCCAACCTCCTCCTCCTCCTCCTCCTCCTCTCCCTCATCCCCCTCCTCCTCCCCCTCCTCCTTCTCCTCCCCTCC
>NW_012148631.1:1605614-1606999 GCF_000956105.1 Propithecus coquereli | reverse complement strand
CCTCCTCCTCCTCTCCCTCATCCCCCTCCTCCTCCCCCTCCTCCTTCTCCTCCCCTCCACCTCCATCTCCTCCCCTCCTCCTCCTCCTCCTCCCTTTTCTCCTCCTACTCCTCTTCCTCCTCCTCTTCCTACTCCTCTTCTTTCTCCTTACCACAGCAGTTCCTATTCGATAGGCAAGCTCCTCCTCCTCACTTACCACGGCAGTTCCTATTCAAAGGCCATCCTCTTCCTCCTCCTCCATTGTTACCACCTCAGTTCCTACTCCAAAGGCCGTCCTCCTCCTCCCCCTCCCAGTCCTCCTCCATTATTACAATCTCAGTTCCCATTTCGAAGGCCGGCCTCTTCTTCCTCCTCCTCCTGTTCCTCCTCCTCCTGTTCCTACTCCTCTTCCTCCTCCTCCATTATTACCACCTCAGCTCCTACTCCAAAGGCCGTCCTCCTCCCTCCCCTCCCAGTCCTCCTCCATTATTACCATCTCAGTTCCCATTTCGAAGGCCGGCCTCTTCTTCCTCCTCTTCCTCTTCTTCCTCTTCCTCTTCCTCCTTCTCTTCTTCCTCCTCCTCCTTACCATAGCAGTTCATATTTCATAGGCCAAGGTCCTCCTCCTCCTCCCACCTCTCCTCTATTCCTCCCTCCCTCTTCCTCCTCCACGCTGATTCCTCCCTTCCTCTTCCTCTACTCTTGCTCCTCTTCCTCCCTCCCTTCACCTCTTCCTCCCTCCCTCCTCCTCCCTCCCTCCTCATCCTCCCTACCGCAGTTCCTATTCCAAAGGCCAAGCTCCTCCTTCGTCCTCTCCCTTCCTCCCCCTCCTCCTCTTCCTTCTCCTTACCACAGCAGTTCCTATTCCATTGGCCAAGCTCCTCCTCCTCTTCCTCCTCCTCCTCTCTTACCACAGCAGTTCCTTTTCTAAGGCCAACCTCTTCCTCCTCCTCCATTATTACCACCTCAGTTCCTACTCCAAAGGCCAACCTCCTCCTCCTCTTCCTCCTCCTCCTCCCCCTCATCCTCTCCTCCTCTCCCTCCTCCTTCTCCTCCCCTCCACTTCCTCCTCCCCCCTTTCCACCTCCTGCTCCTCTTCCTCTTCCTCTTCCTACTCCTCTTCTTTCTCCTTTCCACAGTAGTTCCTGTTCCATTGGCCAAGATCCTCCTCCTCTTCTTCCTCCACCTCTCTTACCAGGGCATTTCCTATTCAAAGGCCATCCTCTTCCTCCTCCTCCTCCATTATTACCACCTCAGTTCCTATTCCAAAGGCCGTCCTCCTCCTCCCCCTCCTAGTCCTCCTCCATTATAATCTCAGTTCCCATTTCGAAGGCCGGCCTCTTCTTCCTCCTCCTCCTCTTCCTCCTCCTCCTCCTTACCATAGCAGTTCATATTTCATAGGCCAA
>NW_012148631.1:1604531-1605564 GCF_000956105.1 Propithecus coquereli | reverse complement strand
ATTATCACCTCAGTTCCTACTCCAAAGGCCGTCCTCCTCCTCCCCCTCCCAGTCCTCCTCCATTATTACAATCTCACTTCCCATTTCGAAGGCTGGCCTCTTCTTCATCCTCTTCCTCTTCCTCCTCTTCCTCCTCCTCTTCTTCATCCTTCTACTTACCATAGCAGTTCATATTTCATAGGCCAAGCTCCTCCTCCTCCTCCCACCCCTCCTCTACTCCTCCCTCCCTCTTCCTCCTCCACCCTGATTCCTCCCTTCCTCCTCCTCCACTCTCGCTCCTCCTCCTCCCTCCCTCCCTCCTTCTCCTCCCTACCGCAGTTCCCATTCCAAAGGCCAAGCTCCTCCTCCGTCCTCCTCCGTCCTCCCCCTTCTCCTCTTCCTTCTCCTTACCACAGCAGTTCCTATTCCATTGGCCAAGCTTCTCCTCCTCTTCCTCCTCCTCCTCTTACTCCTCCTCCTCTCTTACCACAGCAGTTCCTATTCAAAGGCCAACCTCTTCCTCCTCCTCCATTATTACCACCTCAGTTCCTACTCCAAAGGCCCACCTCCTCCTCCTCCTCCTCCTTCTCCTCCCCCTACTCTCCCTCCTCCTCACCCTCCTCCACCTCCTTCTTCTCCTCCCCTCCACCTCCACCTCCTCCTCTCCTCTTCCTCCTCCCCCCTTTCCTCCTCCTGCTCCTCTTCCTACTCCTCTTCTTTTTCCTTACCACAGCAGTTCCTATTCCATAGGCCAAGCTCCTCCTCCTCTTCTTCCTTCTCCTCTTCCTCCTTCTTCTCTTACCACAGCAGTTCCTATTGAAAGGCCATCCTCCTCCTCCTCCCTTTCCTCCTCCTGCTCCTCTTCCTCCTCCTCTTCCTACTCCTCTTCTTTCTCCTTACCACAGCAGTTCCTATTCTATAGGCCAAGCTCCTCCTCTTCTTCCTTCTCCTCTCTTACTACGGCAGTTCCTATTCAAAGGCCATCCTCTTCCTCCTCCTCCATTATTACCACCTCAGTTCCTACTCCAAAGGCCGTCCTCCTCCTCCCCCTCCC
>NW_012148631.1:1604181-1604481 GCF_000956105.1 Propithecus coquereli | reverse complement strand
ACCACGGCAGTTCCTATTCAAAGGCCATCCTCTTCTTCCTCCTGCATTATTACCACCTCACTTCCTACTCCAAAGGCCGTCCTCCTCCTCCCCCTCCCACTCCTCCTCATTATTACAATCCCAGCTCCCATTTTGAAGGCCGGCCTCTTCCTCCTCCTCCCCCTCCCGCTCCCCTTCCTCCTCCTCCTCTTCCTCCTCCATTATTACTGCAGTTCCTATTCCAAAGGCCATCCTCCTGCTCCTCCTCCTCTTCCTCCTCCTCCATTATTCCAACCTTAGTTCCTATTCCAAGGACCGACC
>NW_012148631.1:1602381-1602646 GCF_000956105.1 Propithecus coquereli | reverse complement strand
TGTTCCTCCTCCTCTTCCTCCTCCTCCATTATTACCACCTCAGCTCCTACTCCAAAGGCCGTCCTCCTCCCTCCCCTCCCAGTCCTCCTCCATTACCACCATCTCAGTTCCCATTTCGAAGGCCGGCCTCTTCTTCCTCCTCTTCCTCCTCTTCCTCTTCCTCCTCCTCTTCTTCCTCCTCCTCCTTACCATAGCAGTTCATATTTCATAGACCAAGGTCCTCCTCCTCCTCCCACCCCTCCTCTATTCCTCCCTCCCTCTTCCT
>NW_012148631.1:1499978-1601188 GCF_000956105.1 Propithecus coquereli | reverse complement strand
CACAGCAGTTCCTATTCCAAAGGCCAAGCTCTCCTCCTCCTCCTCCTCTGCCTCCATTATTACCACTGCAGTTCCTATTCCAAAGGCCAAGCTCCTCCTCCTCCTCCTCCTCCTTCATTATGACCACTGCAGTTCCTATTCCAAAGGCCTTCCTCCTCTTCCTCCTCCTCCATTATGACCACAATAGTTCCTATTCCATAGGCCAAGCTCCACCTCCTCCTCTTCCTCGTCCCCCTCCTCCTCCTCTTCCTCCTTTTCCTCCTCCTCCTTTTCCTCCTCTGCCTTTTCCTCCTCCTCTTCTTCCTTACCAAGGCAGTTCCTATTCAAAGGCCGGCCTCCTCCTCTTCCTCCTCCTCTTCTTCCTCCTCGCCTTCGCAGTTCCTATTCCAAAGGCCAAGCTCCTCCTCCTCCCCCGCCCCCTCCTCTTCCGCCCAACGGACACCCTAGCGTAGCCCAACGGCCCCTGAACGACTGAAAATGGCGCCCCCGGCACCTGTAGGTTTCTAGGGTCCTTACCTCACAAACCTGACTGGGACAACGTAAAACGCACTCAGAGTAGACCGCGCCTGCTCGCCCCGCACCCACCTCCTCGGCCAACCGCCCCCTCCGTACCCAACTGACACAACAGGGCGCCCCAGGCCCGCGGGCCGCGGTGGAGGCCCCAGAGGCCAGCAGGCCGGGCCGCCCACGGGGTGGCTGACGATGGAGCCTCAGGCAGCCAGGAGCTATCAACGGTCCTCACCCTCCAGATTAGGAAACTTCAGAACCGCGTAACACCCACGACCTACCAGGTCCACCGTCAACGAAGTTATGGCGACGGGGTGGGCGAGTAGCCGGGAGATAGTGACGCAGCGAGTCCTGATTGGCCAGCTTCTAATCTTGCTTGACGAGCTTCTTATTCTGATTGGCAAGTTCCTCGGGGGCGGGGGGGGGGGCATCCTGGATGGTGTAGTCTCAGGCATGGCCCAACGGAGAAGGTTCTGGAAGCCAGACTGCAGGTGACTCTCGCTGCCGCGTGGGCCGAGGAGGTGCCGACGCATCCCGCCTCCTATGTACCCCGCTGTTCTAGGTACTTTGCAACTGTCATCTGCATTTAATTTGCACAGAATAGTGGTGGGATTAAGGCCAGACTCAGGACTGAAACTGCTTGGGTTTGAAGTCCACTCCATCACTTGTTTAGTTAGCTGTTCAGGTGCAGATAAGGGATGTAACCAGAGTACAAATGCTCTCACCCATCATATGGGGTGATAATAACTGCCTTCAAGTGTTATTGCGAAGGTTAAGTAAGATAATGCATCGGAAGTGCTTGGTGGATTACAAGTGCCCCATTAATGGTAGCTGTTATCATTCCTATAAATTTTTACAGATGAGCAAAGAGATGAGACATGTACAGTGGTTTTTTGCCAAGAGGAAAAACTGGGATTCAAGCCATCTTTGCTTGTTTCCAAGAGGAATCTCTGCCACGACAACCTTTGGGGCTGGCCCAAAGACTTCTCTTGGTGCCCAGGGGAATTGGGGAGCTTAGGCCTCCAACATAAGGCCCTACACAACAAGTCTGTGCCTTCTCTGTGCCTCGCCTACAGCACACACCAGCTTTTCAAACCATAGTCTTCCTGACAACCCACATCACAATGCCTGTTGGTTGTTTTATACCCAGTAACCTTTACTTAACACTGTAGGATTTGTCTACAATTTGTTGTCTGATGCAGAGTTACATAGATGAGGAGGACAGAAGAGAACTGAGTTTCAGTCTTAATAATAGATAGTTATGTGATCTTGGAAAAGAATATCTTCCTTTTCCTGAGCCTCAGTTTCCCCAGGAGAGGGTTGGGATAAGCCAATATTTCCTAAATTTCACTCATTGTTGGGCCACCATTATGATTGCTTGCCATAATCTTGTACTACCTGTATCATTACTACTTTTATATTTAAAATTTATTTCCTTCTAAAATTTAAATTTACTTAAAAATCTTTATATCACTAATATAAATGGAATGAAATATAAACAGAAGATAATCATAAAAACAAAAAGAAAGGAAATAAGACACATTTTAAATAATGTAGATACGCTTGCACCTTGACACAAAGATCCTGCAGCCTAATCTTGTTTGGTAAAATGGGTTCTTATTAAGTGTTAGAGTAAGTGCTAAAGACAGTCTAGCACAAACTGAGACTTTCTTCTTGATGTAATCAATAGTTGAAAGAGGAATAGCTGTCACTGTGTGAGTACACATTGTTTAATGCCTGTGTACTACATAAACACATCACTCATATCACTAATGGGACGTGCCCCACACTCATGGAATCCAGGAGTAGATTCCCTCCAGTAATCCTTCCCCATCAAGACTCCTTAAGTCTCAATGTGCTATATGTGTCCTTCAAATTTTCTGGAGGCCCCAGTGAGACTGGCCTCTATCAAAAAATCCCAAAACAACAAATGCTGGCGAGGATGCGGAGAGACAGGAACACTCTTACACTGCTGGTGGACTGCAAATTAGTGCAACCTCTGTGGAAAAGAATTTGGAGATACCTCAGAGAGCTAAAAATAGAAATCCCATTCAACCCAGCAATAGCACTAGAGGCATCTACCCAAAAGAGCACAAAACATTCTGTGATAAAGACATCTGCACCCGAATGTTTACGGCAGCACAATTCACTATTGCAGGATGTGGAAACAACCCAAGTGCCTGTCAATTCATGAGTGGATTATTAAAATTTGGTATATGTTTACAATGGAATATTACTCAATCATAAGAAAGGACAGTGATCTAGAACCTCTTATACTTTCCTGGATTAAACTTAAGCCCATTATCCAAAGTGAGGCACCACGAGATCAGAAGAAGGCTCTACTTGCACTCGCCATCAAATTGGTACTAACTGATCAACACTAGGGTGATCACATAGCAGTAATACTCTCCAGGGATTAGAGGGATGGAGGGGGTAAACCCGCAACTAAAAGACACGGGGAGCATTGTAGGGGGAAGGGCATGCCTCTGACCCTCACTTGGGTGAGGCAAAGACATAAAGTGTAACCATAATGTTTGTACCCTCATAATACCCTGAAATAAAAAAAAAAAAAATCTCTGGAGGCAGTATTCCTGAATTAACCCTACTCAACACCACAGTTTTATACCGGTCTCTCAGCCAATACTTCCCTCACTTAACATTTTAAATTTGAACACTTGCTAGTGTCTGGCTTTTGTAATGTGTGCTGAGCTTTTTTTATCTAATTCTCAGAGTGATAAGTAAGGGGTACAAAGAGGTGCAGATCAGGGAACAAACATTCTTTGGGCACTCACTGTGCATCATGAGTTATGTTAAAAGAGCTTTAATCTGACAACTCTCTGAAGTAGATAGTATCCCAGTTAAATGTAAAAAGAAGTGCTGAAGCTCAGAGTGCTTAGTTCCTGCTCAGGGGTACAAGGCCAAGGGAGGACAGAGTCCAGATTCACATCCTGTCTGCGTGACTCCAGGTCCTTCTGTTCTTTCCTCTGTGCCGCATTGTTTTCTAGATCAGAATATCATCTGCTGTGTGCTGAACTGTGTCCCCTCATATTCATGCGTTCAAATCCGAATCCCCAGTACCTTAGAATGCGACTGTAGTTGGAGATAGGGTGTTTAAAGAGGTGATTGTATTAAAATGGGGGCCTAAGGGTGGGTCCTAATCTGATCTGATTGGTGTCCTTATAAGAAGAGAAAGTTTGGACACAAAGAGAGACCCCAGGGATGTGTGTACACAGAGTAAAGACCATGTGAGGACACAGAGAGAAGGTGGCCATCTGCAAGCCACGGAGAGAAGCCTCGGGAGAAATCAGCCCTGCCAATATTTCCGTTGTTTAAGCCACCCTGTTTGGTATTTTGTTATGGCAGCCCTAGCAAACTAATATACCGTCTCTTGAGATAGTACATCATGGCTCCCAAAGACTTTGGGTTTCCTAGATCATTGAACTTAAATGTACGTGTAATAACGCATACACAACATAGGGAGACCAGTATAGAGTGAGGGGCATTTATTTCCTGAATCAAGGACATTAACAATACAAAACAAAGCAAACAGAACTGACATCACTTTTTTTATAAAAGCAAAGGTAATTTAACATCAAAACAGGAGGAAGAAAATAAAAGGAAGAAGGTTATAATTTCAGAGTAAGACTAGCTTAACAAAAGCTTATGGGATGTATGCCCCCCCGCCCCCAACCCTTATGTTGATGCAGACAAGTGAAAACTTCTTCACCTGAGACCTGCATCGTTTCACAAACACGTTTGGAAACTACCTGGACAGCAGGAGAAAATAAGTTGTTTAGGAGAAGTAGATTTTTAAAAGTAGGTGGGTGAGATAGCATTAAGACTGGGAATTCTAAAAATCAAGTGTTGGGGGTAGGGGCTGGGTAGGATGGGTATCCTATTGTCCCAAGCACACTGAACCCATTTTGGGGTCTATGAGGTGTTTGCAGGATCTGTCCCTGCTCCACTACCTGTGATCTAGGATCCTCCTTACAGGACTCACAGGACTTTTGCTAGAATCTAAAGGACTTCCACCCATCCAGAATGCTGATTACTTCTTATGAATAGATGCAAACTACTGTCATTTAGAAAAGATCATCAGTAAGCCGTTAATCAGTCACAGAGAAGAATCAACTTTGTGTTTCTTTCTGGCTTTGTACGACCCCTGTGGGCACAAATTTGGGAGGTAGCAACACAAGTACATGCTTGGACCATTACCTGAGGAGCACCACCACCAACCAAAAGATTAAGAAAATTCCTGTGTATCCAAACAAGCAATGCTTTCTCCACTGCCAGTCACATAAAGGAAGCAAGGAGCAAGAAGAATCCTGCCACCATGGTGGGAGTGAAAGCCGGGTGCCCTGCCCGCTGCCGTCTTCAAGCAGCTGATGTTATGCTAGATAGGGTCATTTTCTTTTGCTCCGTGGGAGACACCTCTGAAACACAGAAAGATGTTATTAATGAAAATCCACATTGCTTCTAGGCTAACTGAAGTGTTTTTATTTCTAATTAAGAAATTGCTGTTCCGAACCAACATTTCCTTCTGAATAGGGTTGCCAGAGAAAATACAGGGCACCCAGTTAAATACAAATTCTAGAACAACAACAGATAATTTTTTAGTGTAAGTATGTCCTGAGTGTTGTATTAAAGCACTTATAATCAAAATTTATTCATTGTTTATCTGAGATTTAAATGTAACTAGATAATCCTGTATTTTTTATTTGCTAAATTTGGCAACTCTACTCAAAATACTTCAACCATGAAAAAAGAAAAGCAAACAGTGTGAAGCCTTGTAGATTTAGTAGGTATGGAAACCAAGAGAATGTTAAAGTTTTCCACTGTGATGTCCAAAATATTAACACAGATAGACTTACTGTGCTGGAATTGGGTGCTCCTCTTCCTTCAGCACCCCTGGAATGGAAGAGAGAAGCTAGGGTTTTTAGACAGCAGATGGACAGAAGCTGACGGTATTCAACATGGCACTGTGTTTTGACAGTTGCTTGCTCTGCCTTTTTGTCTGAAGACTCTTTGTGCTTAGCTTTTTAGAAGGTGCCTTCTGAAATGCAAAGCATATTCATGGCACAAGTTATGTGTATTTCCAAGGATCCACCAATCAGAGAATACCTGTCTCTGTTCCGAAATTGAATACATTTCTAACTCTGTCTTGTCAGCTGTCCGTTCCCCAACAATACCCCCTCTGTTTATTAAAGGCATAGATCCTGATGCGATGACGTCGCCCCCTGGGCATTGCTGTCCCTCCCCGCCCCCATGCTGCGCCCTTGCTGGCCATGCAATGAAGAACGAGCCTCTTTATCAAAAGAGATATTATGTTCATGAAGTCAATTCCAGTAGAATATAAGTGTGCTCTCACCTTTTGTTATGAAAAAGAGAATAAATATGTGCATAAAAGCAAGAATACACACCAAAATGTTAACAATGGTTATTAACATTAAGGATGATGAGATGTAAGGACGATTTTGTTTCTTGTGTTTATTTATTTAGCCTAGCTGTAATTTTAACCTCAACCCCCTTCTCTATATTTTAAACTCTCAGGGCATTTCTCTGCGTGGTGCATCGATCACCTCTAAGCAGAGCTGCTCAGACTTTACAACGCACAACAATTACTGAGAGAGCTTGTGAAAATGCAGATTCTGGGGCCCACTTCACAGACTCCGATTTGGTAAGTCTAAGGTGAGGCTCCCTGAATATGCATTTTCCCCCTGCCCCCTTCCAGGCTAGCCCAGGCGTGTCTGTGGACCACACTTCGAGGCACAGTGACTTGCTGACTTACAGCTTCCTTGCACGTCTTCTACATGTCTCGAACACGTGACTGCAGTTGGAACTTACTTTGGCTATTCATGCCAGAATTCAGTTGGGTTTTTTTTTCCCCCTTAAATATTTATATAATTTTAGCCATAAATAATGTCCACTTAACTAGAGAGGAAATGTTTGGGGTGGAAGGCCTCCCCTAGTACAGCAGAAAACACAGACTCAATGCCTGCTTCTCTCTCTGAAGAGGGAGGAAGGAGATGGGCATACCAGCTTCGACTTCTTTCTGACTTAGGTCTCTATTTCTTCTGTTTCCTAGCCTTCGTTTGTTTTGTTTTGCTTTTGGTCTCCAGTGTCACTTGCCATCCTAATGGCAAGTCTAGTGCTAAGGTCTGAGATGTTATGCACTTTTTAAAATATTTATGTTTTTATGTAAATTTTTGTGCTCAAAATTCTACTTCTATCTCTGCTGCCATTGCCTTGGTCCCGCCTGTGTTGTCTGCAATAGCATCCCGCAGGTCTGCCACTGCCACTCTCACCCCCGTGATCTGCCTTGCACACCCAGCAGGAAGAGCTTCGTGAAATGTAAATTGGATCACATCCTTCCCCTGCTCAAAGCCTCCAGTGGTTTCCCATAGTGCTTGGAATAAACGCCAAACTCCAGACTCAGGCACATAAGGCCCAAGCGCCAGCCTCCATTCCCCTCGCTCCCCTCTCGTCCTGGCATGTGCCTATGGTGGTTTCACACTTGTTTCCTTCTGAGCCTCCCGTGCTGGCTCCTGGTGATGCTTTAGGGTTTAGCAGGCTTTAGGCTATGCTCCGATGTCACCCCATTCTCTAGTCCAGCTCTTTCTTTGCTTCCTTGCAATGCTTGATATAACTTGTAATGTTTTTATTTAGGTTTCTGCTTGCTTTTTGGCTTTGTTTTTGGCCTGTCTCTTTCACATGATACACGCCTTTTAAGGGCAGGCACTGATGGTCTGGTTCACCGTTACATACCCCGTGCCCAGCACAGCTGGAACACGGCAGGGCTGGGGGAGCAGGGACTGCGGGGGAGCCAAGGGCAAGATGGGGTGCAGACGGAGCAGGGGCCAGACAGTGCCAGGGCCATGTGGGCTGTGGTGGGTGCTTAACATGGCTTGGCTCAGTGGCTCAGTGAATGAGTTGGCCCCTGTGACAGTGGTGTCCTGGATAGTTGGAGAAACCAAGATGTGATTACCACCCTGCTCCCCTGCTGGAGTCTGAGCAAAGCTGTGAGGGCAGAAGTCACACCTTCCTGGCTTCTGAGCCTTCAAAGAGGACAACCCCCATGGTGGTAGGGAGAAAGTGGGTGAGCCACAGCAATCTAAACTAAGGCCATTCTCCCTTCGTTCCATCTGCTTTCTGCTTCTGGGGCACAGGCCAAAGATCCCATAGAGCAAGGACAGCAGATGCGTGACTGTTCCAGAAGGCCACAACAGGCCCGAAAGCTTCAAAACAGCCTTGTGTGAGAAGGATTACAAAACCCTGGTCTCTGATAAAAGGACTATCTCTGCTGTGGTTCATCATTTGAATAAAAATCGAATGACTTAGGATCTGTCCAAAATGAAGGATGTTTTAATACTTTGTGTGTAAAAACACTGATATTTTGCTTCTTTTTTATTAAACAGATTTTATTATTTTTCAGAATCTTGTCAGCATAATCATTTTACGGGTGGATGAAATATTCAGCCCTGCTGCTGCAGGAGTTCTTTCACAGCAATTACCTTGTGGCACTTTTGCTGTAATTAGGTTTTCGTCTAGGATTTTTCTCCGGGTGTGGGTAATAAATGAAATATGACCAGAATTTAAATTTGTCAATTACAAGCAAGCCTAGTGCGTAAACACACAACAGAACCATGAATTCTAAACCACAGTCTGTTGCTGGGGGGCAGATGCTCTGAAAATTAAAATGGAAATAAAACTACTGACTAGTACACGAGAAGTGGCCCCCAAAGAAGCAGGTCTCCCCTAACACTCATGCATGAGTCCACCAATGGCGTGAGCTCTCGATTACAAATCCTTCAGCGTGAAACTGACAACTCAAGGAGCAAGCAGTGGATTTGCATTAAAATCATCTGCACAGGGATCTGGTCCCCTGCCCTGTGAATTCTGTGTTCTTGAGGTCAGATCAGAAGGTTTTTGGACATGGCAGGCCAGAGTTTCACGGCACCGTGTGGCCTGGTGGTGACGTTCTCTCTGAGCTGCGCAAGGACTGATGGAGATTTGGGGACAGGATCTGCTATCTCTCAGCAGCTTCAGTTTTCACTGACCTGACTTCAATAATTGCTCCTGTGGGGCCCTCTGCCGACCGTCTCTTGTAGAAGGGGAAATCTTAGGATTCCACACTGTTGGGGACATGGACAGATCATCTGTTTCATTAAAACAACCACTGAATGAAAGCAGACTTTCATGTATGGGAAGCCCTAGGCAAGGACAAAAGGATTTTTTCCTTTTGTAAACTTACCAAGTGCCAATGCGTTTATTCATGCGACAAATCTTTCTTGAATATCTCTTTTGTGTCAGACGCTGTGCCAAGTTTTAGGCATAGAGTGGTGAACCAAAACCGACAGATCTCTCGTTATCATGGAGCTCATGGTCTGAAGGGGGAGACAGATTGGAATCCACAGATCACACAGATTCATATTCAGTGACAATTTAATTAGACACGTCAAGGAAGGAGGCATGTCACGGTGGAGGATGTGAGGCAGCTGGGTCCTAAGGAAGGGACATTGAGGCTGAGATAAGAAGGAGAGAAGAGTGTGTCGGGCAGAGGGAACAGTGTGTTCCAGGGCCCTGTGTCAGAGGCAGCCTGGCAGGTGGGGCGGATGGGAGAGCTTGAAGGAATGTGGGCAAGCCTGCAGAGCAGGGGGCAAAGGGCAGCCAGGGGCAAGACGGGGCTGGAGATGGAGCAGGGGACAGACCATGCCAGCCGTGACGAGGATTATGGTTCCTCTCCTGACACAGCCACTTAGAAGGCTTAAGTAGGTGCGGAATGGAAATGGTGGTGGTTGATATGATCACATTTGTTGTTTGTATGATCTGAGAGACCAAAACAGATACTCCTTTATCAACTAAGATGGACTCTAAGGTTAAGGAAACAGAAGTTACCTACAGGTTGAGGGGACAGGGCTCGGCTGGCATAGTAACTTCCTAAATTCCTATGACTGCAAGAAAAAACACACTCTTACTAAACTCTCTAACAATAGGAGCTATCAGCCAATTGTCCACTCCTTCCTAACCCTGATTTGCAACCCAGACCACCACAACTCTGACTGGACAGAGAACCGGCCTTATAAACATTCTTTCCTGATAAGCAGCTATAGACTTGATCCAGTTTCAGCCAGTGTATAGAGACTCTGCACAAACTCTGTGTTCCATGGTTCACCTTTTGACATAAAGAGCCAAATTCCACCTCATTTTAATGCTAAAATTCTGCCCCGCAGTGAACATGGGATGTACATTACATATATGTGGATCCATTGCATGTGTGCTCAGCTCCCCTAGTAAATATCAATATATACAGCTTTCCTCCCACAATTGCTGAATATGTATGACTCTGTTGTGCGATACAGGTCCTGTGAGGCATAAAATCCAGCACACTCTTTCCCTCTTTGAAGAGAGAGCACCTTCGGTACCTGTCAGAGACTGTCTCTTCCCAGCTTGCAAACTGATAGCACAAATAAAGCTCTCCTTTCTACCATTTAGTCATTGTGGTCTTTTGAATGACTATTGAAAAGATGACCTTGGCTTCACGGTGATGAACAGATGGAAAGGGGGAAAGAGTAGAAGTCCAGTGGGGCGTGTCCTACAGTAGTCCGTGGGAGAGACGGCAGGGCCTTGTATGAAATGTTGGCAGAAATAAGATTAGAGAAATATTTAGAAGTAGAATCAACATAGACTTGGTGATGGGTGATACATGGTGACGGAAAGATGGGGATGTTAAGC
The DNA here is from genome assembly GCF_000956105.1 of Propithecus coquereli. Taxonomy (NCBI): domain Eukaryota; kingdom Metazoa; phylum Chordata; class Mammalia; order Primates; family Indriidae; genus Propithecus; species Propithecus coquereli. The sequence goes on along the minus strand of NW_012148631.1, from coordinate 1,590,949 downwards.
ACGGCCTACATGATCTCATTTAATTGTTAGCCTTGCAAAAAATTATTACCCCATTTTACACCTGAGGAAATTGGGACTCAGAGAGGCTTAGCATTGAACTCAAGATCATTCAGCTAGGAGGTGGCCAGGCCATATGCCTTCTACTCCTCCATAATGTTTCTAAGGTCGCATAGGACAATTATTTAGGAACTCTTCTCCCCTGATTCTCCCGATGTCTCCCCTCCATCTGGAAACCACCCAAAAATGTTTGCTGCGTTTGTTTTCCAGTATCTCTCTCCCACTAGCTGAGCTCGTTAAGGCCTGCACTTGGGTCTTATGTGCCTCTGCTTTGCCAGTTCTTAGTTCAGTGCCTGCTTAGAGTGAGCCAGAGACTGTTTGCTGAGTGAGCGAGAAACCTTCACTAGTCTCCTACAGAAGGCCAGCTGGAAGGCCCAGTGTGCTTAAAACTTTCTCGCAGGACTAAATTCTCTCTTGCACCAGGACCACGGTTTTGGGATTTTGACTGGAATGCTCAAAAAGGACTTTTAAGAAGGAACTAGAAGTTTCTAGCAGCCTGGTGTGGTTACAAGAACATTGGCTTTGGAATCATGGAGCTCTGGGTTTAAACCTTAGCTCATCAACTAATGAGCTGTGCATCCTAACTCTTCAGTGTCTTCAGGTGTAAAATGAGGATAATTTGAGCACTTGTATTTACTTAATAGGACTGTCATGAGGCTTGCATTTGATCATCTGTGCAAAAGGCTGGGCACATTAGTATATACATCCCCTGTGTTTATAAAAAAGAAGGATGAGAATTTTCATAGCCAGCCACGAAAGTGGATGGGGCTTGGAATTTCTCTCCACTTGGCCTTTAAGTTCCTATCACTTGCTGACTCCTCTTCCCGTGGTTTATCCTGGAATGAGGAAAGAGGAAGGTGATTCTCTGGGGGGGTCCTAGACATGCCAACAGATATCCTCGAAGGCAACTTTCAACAAAGAGCTCTTTTTTCTTCTTCTACTTCATGATTTACAGAATGCGTCTATAAGCCTCTGGCACGATCACGAAGCAGGAATGGAATTAATAAATCGGATCCGTTTCCTGCTATTCATGGCTCTGACAAAATTAAAAATGGAGATGGGTAGGAGAGCCCAAGCAAACCAAGGCTCTGAAAGCCTGGATTCGCCTGCATGAGGCTGCAGACAGCTGGTGTGAGACAGACCGTCTACACAGAGCAACAGAGCCTGAGGATACCTCAGAAAGCCACAGATCCTTCCAGTCCAAAAACGTCTGTCTGAGCATTCCAGGCCTCTGGGATCCTGTATGCCAGGGTTCAAACCCCACCTGCATTGCCTGTTTCTGTGAGCTTGAGCAAGTGGCCTGCAGAACTGGACTCAGATGCGAGTCTGATCCCAAGTCTGTGGTTTTTAACCATTGTATGTATTATATTGTTTATGAATATAGTTTGACATATTACAGTTGCTTAACTATCTACTGTACAACTATGAATTCCTTCAACTGAATACCTAGTATTCAGAAGGAGCTCAATAATGCATGCTGAAAGTTTTGCTTAGAATTTTTTCCCCTGAAATTTCCTTGCTCCCTCCATTTCCACCCACAAAACAATTATATTGATCATTGGATAAAGTATTTTAGAGAAATACATCTTAAGACCCTCACAAAATACCAAATTCCCAATAAAAACCCAAATATCCACATCATCCTGGCCCTCTCTCTAATATGACTTTTCTCCAAAGTCATGAAATCCCTGGGTAAACCGTCACATCATTCATTAACTGCTGACTTTTTTGTCCTGTTACCCGAGGTCCACTGTCGTAAACAAACAGGGCGTCAATCTCAGCAGCTCCATATGAACTGCAGAGTCAAGTGCTGGCGAAATGGGGGGTGGTGGGCAGTGGCAGGGCTCCCCTCCTTTCCCCAAGGGCAACAGGATCCAAATTCTCCCCTCAGCCAGATGTCAACTGGCCATGCGTCACTCATGAACCTTTGAAGCGCTGCAGGGGCCAAGGGGAAGCTTCCCCTTCACCCTCCAAAGGTTTGCTGGAAAATCATTTCACGAAAGGCAGATTAATAAGGGAAAAGGCACACAGATTTATTAATGTGTACACAGGGAGAATCACAGCGTGATTACCTGCCCCCCAAAGGAGTTCAGAGGCTCATATACCATCCTGGCAGAGCAGGTCATGGGATGGGGAGGAGGAACTCTGAGGAGGAGATTACCCGGGGGAGGGGGATGAAGGGATCAGGGAACAGAGGTTAATTTGTAAATAGTTCTCTTTGGAATTTGAATGAACCCAAGAGACAGACATTATGTCCTGAAAGGCTATAGTCCTTTCTTGCTCTTCTTTTCTGCACTAGATCATGAGGTAACAGGCAGGGGAGAAGAAAAAAACAATTGTTCCCCTTGGTGGGCCCTGTCTCTATGAAGACAGGGAAGAGTCCCTTCTGTTGATCACTGAGGGCGTGTAATTGAAGACACTTACCATACCAGGGAGCCCTATTTTGGGGTGAAATCTCGCACTGCTTCAGTGCTTTCCCACAGTCAAAGCCAGCAAACGCCAGGAGGTCACAGTGCTATAAAGCCACCGAGGCCAGGCCCAAGCCTGTTTGGGTCACAAACACCCTCTTCACATTTCCAAGCTTATTTTTTACCATAGTCAATTGGGTATTTTTAACGAAATTTTTCCTAGTTACCAAGCCAAAACCATCATGGAAGACTCAAAGAAAAAACCTCAAAGAAAAAACAAAAAAATCACCTGTAATCTTTCCACTTAGAGAATGTAAATGCTAACATTTGAGTGCAAAGCCTTTGGTCTTTTCTTCTTCTTTTTCTTGTACAGCTTTTGAAAAGGGATTTTTCCTTCAAATGTTCTTATGTTTCAGAAAAGGGGAGAAGAAAGTCCTTATGTTTATCCCTTCCAGAAAGAACCTGGGTAATCCCTGTTATGTAAACTCTTTCAAAGAAACAGTCTGTTCAAAACTGTTGCTAAATCATTGGTTGCTATAGCAATGCCTGGCCTAGAGCACAATAAACCGCCATCCTGCCTCTAGCCTCCAAGCACAAGCTGCCATTATCTCCCTCAGAGCTCTTCAGGGGGGATCATTTTGCCACAGCTATTCATTTAAATTAGCAGCTCCACTCCTAATCACTCAAATTCCTTGTGCTTCCTACCAAGTCACACCAGGGGGCTAGAAAAGCAGTTAGGGCAATAAATTGAGTTGCTGGGGGTTGGAATCAGCACACCTTTGGTTGGCAGTCTTTTGGGGGAGCCTGCGAACAGATCTTCCCTCTCTGCTGCCCACACAGTCTTGCCATCTTGGGTGCCTGTCTCCCAGGTTAAAGCAAGGGTAGGTTGGGGGCTTTCCGGTATAATCCCATTAGAGTGGAAATTCTGACTACACGGTTTTTAACCAACCCCAGGTAACTTTGTTGAATTAAAAGTGCTAAGAAAAATCTCAGTGAACATTCTGGAAAGCTCTTTGTAAAGTTATGTACAGCTGCAGAATGTTAGAGCTGAAGGAAGGTGTTCTAGATGCTTCATAGGTATTATTTCACTTGATTCTGGCAACAACTTTATGGGAGGCAGGTGGCATATCACCCCGCCCCTCTCTTCCCTGCACACACTTCTTTACCGATGAGGAAGCGGGGTTTTAGAGAGACTAAGTGAGTTGCCGAAGGTTCCTGGCCACAGGGTGGTAGAGCCGGTTGGTTTCAAACCCATGCGGTGTGCCTCAGAGGCTGCCCTCTTGGCCTTTATGTTATATTGCCTCGAAGGGCAGGAATAGACACAGATTGAGCTCCTACTGTTTGCATAAAATGCTAGCGATTTTGCACACATCATGTAAATCCTGTGGTTGGGCTGGGCAGACCTTACCATCCACACGGGGGACAGAAGCTGAGACGCAGAGGTGTCGTGTGCACAGGATTGTTCAGCCAGTGGTGACATAGAGGATTTGAACTCACCATTGCCTGGCTTTAAAGCTTTTGCTGCTGCTTCTACACAGCATTATTTGGGACCTAGAAATCGTCAAGCCCAACCCTCTCTTTGTACAGAGAGGAAACCAAGGCCTGGAAGTATGAAGTGGGTTGCCGAGGTCATCTCTCGAGGTCTGGAGAACACCTCCCTCCAGCCAAGTAGGAAGAGGGAAGAGAGTTCCTCGCTCTAAGCTGCTCTGCTACGCAAATGGCCTCTTTTCATTCAGCCAAGTCCCAGGAGTGCCTGCAAAAGCAACTGCACTTGAAGATGTGTGTTTAATATGGGACGGCAGTGGAGTCTTCAGCCATTTCTGCTGCGTGCTGGGCCACCTGGGCTCCCTCACCTGGCCTTGTCAAGCTTTCTATGCAGGGAAATTCATGCTGGAAGGGAAGCACCAGAGGGGTGGCCCAGGGGAAGAGAAGCTCTGAAGTTTGGTCCTCTCTGTCACTCCTGCTGCGTCCCTGCTGGTTGGCTGTGGCTCCTGAGAAGGAGGGCTGTTTGTTGGGTTCCTTTCTGTCGTCGTTGTTGGTGTCTTTTTTCTTTGCTTGTTCCTTCCTGGGTTGGGTAGGATGGCGCTCCAGCAGTTTCAGCCCTGGGATACTCCCCCGTCACTTTCTACTTTATCCAGTCTTGTGACACCAATGGCAAACTGTCTGTTTAATAAACTCCCCGATGTGAGTGTGTCCTCTGTCTCCTGCTGGGCCCCTGACTGATTCACTCCCCCAGTATTTTCTGACTCATCACCCCGTTTATTCCCTTTCTAATCCTTACCACAATTGGCAATTGTTTCCTTATTATGTATTTGCTTTCTTATTGTCTTTCTGCCCTCCAGAATGCGAGCTTCAAGAGGACAGGGACTTTATTGGTTTATTACCAAACATTTTCCCCTGAAGTCGGGATGGCCTCACCCACGGCCCAGCCGTAGCCGTCTGCGGCAAAGGCTGCGGAATGACTGCTTGCGCCTGAGTGGGGGCTTGGTGGCCGCCTCATTGAACAGGCCCTTCTAAGGCTCACGACTCTGTTTTCAGGATGAGAGCGAAGGTTGCATTTCGGAGCTGACTCTGGCCCTGGTTGCCATTGTATTTCCTTTTTGGATTTGTCCTGGTTTATTCCCACCGCAGCGATGCTGTTAGGACCACAGTGATCAAGCCGAGCTCACGTTCATTTCAGCCAATGGTTTGTGACCACCTAGCACGTGGGCTGGGCAGTGCTGGGTGCTGTGGCCTGTACCTGCTGGGGCGGGAAACACACCCATCCTCGGACGGGTGCTCCCTGCCTGGCCGGGCACTTTTCAAGGAATCAGGTGGAACGACGTCCACTTGCCTGAGAAAAGAAACAAAACTCCCACCCATGGGGCCATCTAACAATTTATCAAACCCCCTGCGGGGCGAGGGGTCCTCCACTGATTGGTGCCTGGAGGAGGACGCAGGCACTTCAGACACATCAGGGACCAGCACTCCCAACATCAGGAGTCCCAGCCCCCAGCTGCCTCCCAAGGACAGTCTCACCTCCTTCCCCACCGAAGCACAGGCCTCTCCCTTGTTTGAGAGACAGCGTGGAGTTTGAGAGCTCAGGCTCTGATTCCACCGATAAACTCGGGTTCAAATTCTGGCTTCTCCACACACCAGCCCTGGGACTCGGGGCAACTCATGTAACTTTCCTGAACCTCGGTTTCTTCATTTGTAAAGTGGGAACACTCAAACCTCCCTCTCAGGGCTGTGGAGAAGCTTACATGGAGTGAGACAACGCAGGGAGGGCCCTGAGCGTGTGCTCCGTGAACGGGGGTTTTAAGAACATGTCAGACTCCCCATCTGCCAGTCTGCTGGGTGCTTCCTGAACAATCCGGCCTCCTGGCCACCTGCCCTGCGCCTCTTCTTTGTCAGCGTCCCTTTGGGTCTCCGTGCTTCCCCCAAGCACTCATTTGGATTGTCTTTTATTTTTTCTTCAACCAAATATGTACAAGGCTTATTGGTCATTGCTTTTTAATTCCCTCCTGGTCCCACTGAGGAATATGCCTTAGTGATGTTTCGCCTGGTCCCTCCCCCATGCTCTTTTGCCCCTCCCCACCTCATCCCCCGGGGCTGGGTCCACCGCCTCCCACGTCCCAGCACCTTGCAAGCTGGAGCAGGGGACACATGGGCTGCTGGAGGGACACAGGCTTTGGCCTGACGGGTCTGTCTTGGGGTCCTGCGTCTGCCATTTGCTTAGCTGTGTGAATGCGGCTGCAGTGTCTTTGCCCCGAGCCTCAGTTTCCTCATTTGTGAACCTAGTGTGAAAAGCATTTGGGTCCAGGGCTTGGAAATTTCTGTTATACTTAGAGTTTTATTTTCACTCTTGAGGAGCTCCTAATATACTTGGGATGATAAAATGAATCGGGCCAGAGAGTTACTGTCTAGTCTAGGACACACCTGCTGATTAAAGTTCTTCGGCTATTGCATCTCTGAGCTTGCTGATTCAGTTAGAGATGGCCGCCTTTGACTCAGGTATTGACCTAATCAAAGGCCAAGGGATTCTTCCCTTTCCTTTCCTCCTCCCTTCCCCTGTCCTCCCCTTCCTTCTTCTCCTTCCTTCTTTCCTTCTTTCCTTCCTGCTTTCCTTCCTTCCTTCCTTTCTTCCTCTTCTTTCTTTCTTTCTTTCTTTCTCTCCTTTTTGTCTTTTTTTGGAATAGGTATGCTGAGGTCAGCAATCAGACGAACAAAGCAGAGCAATTTATGTGGGTGGAACAGCCCCCGCCCGGATGCTTTCACAGCACTCAGACAGGAGCAATGATCCTGGCAGGTGTTTTGAGACTCGGGGCCTGCTCCTTGCAGTTCTTACCGCTCAGCTCTTTATCATGGCTGAGAAAGCCTCCAAGACCCAGCCTGCCTGCCAGCCTCCCCTCTCACCTCCCCAGCCCCCCAAGCCATCAATCTGCCAGGCCCCAAACACACCAGCTTGCTTCAGCGCCCTCCTCACTTACTCCTTTCTCCTTGTCCCCTGGCTGAATGCCACTCGTTCCTCCAGACGCAGAAGCAGTGGCTCACTAGGGCTCTAAAGCAGTTCCCTCCCAACATGTGGTCCTTGGCAGGGGCCAGCCTGCACACCCTCTCCACAATGAGACAAATACAGTAATAGCAATTTGACAGAGTGATTTTCTGCCTGTGGAATCTAGCTATCATAAATTTGTGCTATTATTTTCTGTGTTTTTTTTTTTCCATTTTTTTATACTAGTTCCCTTTTAATTTTATTTCACAAACCTATTGGTGTGTGTGGGAACAGAGAAACAAAAGTAGAAAAGGAAGGGAAATCAAAGAGCATCCATCTGAGGGTAGGTGGGTTTCCCTCCCAAGCACACACAGGCCACAGCTTGGCAGCACCGTCCGGCCACGCACGGGGTGGATGCAAACGGTTGGACAAAATGAAAGTGATGATCACTGTGGTCCTGACCATCAGCATCATCCCAGTGGGAATTATCCGGGGCAAACCCAGGAAAGGAAACACCTGCACCCCCATGTTTATCGCAGCACCATTCGCAATAGCAAAGATCAACCTAAGTGTCGGCAATGGATGAACAGATAAAGAAAATGTGGTACATTTACACAATGGAAAACTATCTAGCCATAAAGAAGAATGAAACCCTATTATCTGCAGCCACATGGATGGAACTGGAGCTCTTTATGTTAAGTGAAATAAGTGAAATAAGTGAAATAAGTGAAATAAGCCAGGCTCAGAAAGACAGATAACCACGTTTTCACTCATGTGCGGGAGCTATAAAAGCCGATCTCATGAAGGTGGAGAACAGATTGGTGGTTACCAGAGGCCAGGAAGGATGTGGGGGGAGGGATGAAGAGAGGTTGGTTAATGGCCACAAACATATAGTTAGAGAGAAGGAGTAAGTTCTAGCGTTTGACAGCACGGTAGGGTGACTATAGGTACCAATGTGTTACACATTGCCAGTAGCTAGAAGAGAGGACTTGGAATTTGCTCAGCACATTGAAACGATCAATGCTTGTGGTGATGATACCCTAAATGCCCTGACTTGATCACCACACATTCTAGGCGTATAACAAAATATCACATGTACCCCATAAATATGTGCAAATATTACGTATCAATAAAAAAAGCAGAGCTCATGCTCCCTGCAGCTAGTTTGGGCAGCCTTCTCTAAGGCTAAAGCTCCAAACCTTAGCTTTGCTCGCCTGCTCCTGAGCACCTTCCCGGCCTCCTTTCCCTCCCCATCTCCCTTTTGCACCTTCATGCACAGCGCCCCTCCTGCCGGGCAGCTCTTCCATCCTCTTTCTCTTTAGTCCTCGATGCACCCCAGCTTTCTAGGGCAGCTCGAATGTGACTTGCATAGCCAGGCCTTCCTCACACACCCTCATCTCACCCAAGGCGCTCCCTGTACTCCTGCGGTGCCCTGTTACAGCTCTCTTTGTTTTCAGCACTTGCTCCCAATCAGAGGGGCTGCTGGGAGGTCCACTGTTGAACGCTAGACCCCTCATCCTCCCAACTATAAGATCCACGGGGGCCGTGTTACACCAGCTTGTTCACCATCTCCCTGGGTTCCAGGAAAATGCCTAGCACATGATAGGTGCTCAGTAAATGGGTTTTGAGCTCATTGAATGACTGAGGAAATGATTGACTGACAGAACTCTAAGATCACTAACTGTTTTAGTGAATTATCTGACTGCCTCTAGGCTGAGTTGCTCATTCCATCTTTTTGACCCTCTCTGGGGACTTAGTAAGCATTTTTATTAATAGCATCTCTTCCAATATATCCTCTCAAAAAGTACGGCTTTGCCATCAGGGACAACTGAGTTCGAATTCCAGCTCCTCCATCAATCAGCTGTCAAACCTTAGGCTAGTCATTTGAACTCTCCGAGCCTCAGTTTTCCCCACCTGTAAAATGGATGTTTAAAAACATCCATTGTTGGAGGATTAAATGAAATAATACAATTAAAATTACCAGGCAGGGTGGCACAGACCAGCTGTTCAATCAACACAAGGTTTTTTTCCTCCTCTTGTCCCCCTTCCTTACTCAGTTATGACCTTGCAGAGGCAAAGGCAGCGGCGCATTCGTCATCGCTCCTCCAGAGCGCGGGATGCGGCGGGTGCTCAAGACAAGTGTGTGGAGTGAACACGTAAGTATTCAATTACTAAATAAAAATAATTATACAGAGTCATCAATGTTTTCAGCTTCTTAATCCATAAAATGGGTATAATAATCTTTTTATTGAGAGATTTGAATAAAATAATGCATAGAAGCACTTAGCACAATACCTGGCTTATAAGAAGTATTTGATAATTATTAATTTTTATTATGATCATTAATAACAATATCAGATGGTAGCTTCAAATCCTCAGTACCGAGTTCATTTGAAATAAATTGAACAAATGAACAAAGGCAATGGACAGAGGTCCGGCTGGGCTTTTCTCCGGAAGTCCAGGCGCAGCTCAGGCGGATATAATCAGGAGTGACAGCAGGGGGCGCCATTCCCTTAGTAAAGAGACAGCCAACCCTCGCTAGCGCACAGCCGCTTTGCTACGCTTTACAGCTTGGAGGCTTGAGGTTTTCTGCGGCAGGAACCGTAGGTTCTGAACAGAAATCTGTTGGCTGCTACTCTTGAGTTTGGAGCCCTGAATATTATTAGCCTCTTCTAGTCTTTCGACTGGCTTTTGGACTGTAGGCTAGTCACTCACTCTCTTGCATTAAGGGAGGCCGTGGGTGTTTACAGATGGGGGAAGTGAGGGTTGGGGAGAAGCAAAGAAACAGGACCCTAATACCTCAGGGGGCCCTTCCACTGTATTTGGATTATGCTTCTCTCACCAGACCACCCTGAGGAGGGTGGAGAAAGGAGAAGAAGAGGAGAACTCAGGCTGCTTCAGGGCTGCCTTTTTCTGTTAATAATTCTTCTGCCTACAGGTGTGTGTGTTTTTTAATGCATACAAAGGTCCTCTATGAGCTAGCAGTAGCCTTCTAGAGCACATCTGGGACTATCAGAGTGACTTTCTGTCTCAGACGGGAATGTTTTCCTGGTTGCTACGAGGCTGCCTTGGTCCTTTCCCTAGGGTTAGTAACGGCTTGGGGAAAGACATAGAAGCCTCATTTATCAGATCCAATGATGCACAGTATCTGGTCACCCCTCCCTGGTCTCAGCATCTATAGCACCCCCTCCAGATGCCTTCCTTGGCCCTCTGGTCTGGTTTGCGTGCCCTCTGTGCTCTCGGTACTACTCAGTCCATTGCGCGGTTGTCAACTGCTTACCCGCCTGTCTCTTCCGCTGGACATCGATCCTCAAGGGCAGGGAATAGGTCATCCATTTCTGTGCCCTGAGCACAGGGCTTGGCTCAGACAGGTGTTCAGGAAATGGGTGTTGAATGAGTGAGTGAGTAAAAACAAGGATTGGGAAAATAACTAATATGCTGAACAATCAATAAGGACCTAAAAAAATGATACTTTCAGTAATTGTTGAAAGAAGCAAGATAAAGTTTATTTAGATTAAGTGTAAAGTTCTGCTCCAAGTCCTGAGAAATCAGCTGTAGAAGGATAGAATGGGCCAGTGCTGGCCGGACAGACAGAGCCAGGAGGAGACAGACCTCAGGTGGAGAGGGGAGGTGTTGATAGACTAGAAGTGAAACCCTGGACAGAACTGACAGGAGCATAGCATTCAAAGCACGGGTGATGGCAGCCCTTTCCTTAGTCCGTTCTGGTTTGATCACATCTGGAGCTCAGGGACATGAAAGAGAGAGGTGCCTTACTAGGCAGGGTCTGGGGTGAGGCAGGAGAGGTCCCCAGGGTCAGAGCATAAGGAGGACATCACTCGGGCTCACGCAAGGACAGGGTGGGCACCTGAGAGCTACTGTCTTCTTAAAAGTGTGACGTGGGTGTCTCACTTGCCTCCCCCTAGTCCCGGCTCTGGGTACCTTAGAGTTAGCTCTGAGATGTGAGGAACATTAAACCTTCAAGGGATGTTTACCCTGAAGAAGGGAAAACTCCAAGGGGATCTGATAACAACATTTAGTCAATCGAGTCAACAAGTATTTATTGGATTCCCCACTATGTACAAGGCAATGTGCTTGATATTGGGGAAAGGTCTTCAATATAAAGAGGAGTAAGACAATGTCACTGCCCTCGATGGATGGAGTACCCTCTAATTCACGTTCGGGAACAAATCGTGTGGGATTATCCGTCATAACTTTCTTGTCGTTGCTTGGTATGGTGGTCTGGAGCTATGGGCTCCGACTGCCTTGAATTGTCACCTCCTGGCTGGGAGACTAGTGACAAATACAACCTTGGGCCAGTCCTCTCCCTTGTAAAAATGGGGAGAGAGGGTCTTCATAAGGAGGAATGGATGCAATACCTGAAAAGCGATAGAAGAGCACCCTGTCACCCTATGCATGTGGGTGCTCAGTCAGTACTAGTTAGTGTTGGTATTATTATTATTGTGTTGTTGTTTTCGTTGTTACTTTGGCATCCTAAGTTGTATTTGTTCCACGCTGCTACATTCTGTATATTAAACAGATGGAAACAGAGCTGTCTTCAGTGCCACAGAGGAACGTGCTCTCTCAAATGTCTTATTGAGACACTCAGACTTCTGTGTCTGCATTTCATTTTCTCACTTTTGATAGAATTGCAGATAAACATTCCTTTATTATGAGAAAAAAAATAAACTTCCAGCTAAACTATGATGAGTGGTGGCCCTGCTACTGGGCTTCCTGTGGGATGGGGGTCAAGGCCGGGAGAGCTGGATAAACCACAGCCAGCACGGCCTGTCTAGGGGGGCGGCCACCCTGCCACTCCTGTCTGTTGTTGCATGAGAGTTGGAAGCCCTATGTTGCTAGAGCTTCCAATTTTTTAAGAAATTTGCAAATTCAGATGTTTAAGTAAAGTCTCTGGCATGCTTTTTCTTTCAATGTCGGCTCAGTTAAAACACATGCACTAATAGGCCAAAGATTTCACATCAGCCCAGGTACCACCAATTTTCAACTCTGGCTCACTTGAGCATCCATCCTTAGTATGGTGTTCAGAGACTACCACTAATCGTTGCCTCATCTCCTGGGCCTTTATTAAAAGGATTTGTTTTGTAAAATTTGGACCGAGTCAAAAGGCCGCACTCAAGGATCCAGAAGGCCACATGTGGTCCTAAGGCGGCAGGTTCCCCAGCCCTGCCTGGACTCTCCTTACACCCAGCTGCTCACGCTGCTCCAGCATTCTGACCTGTACACCTCTCCAGAGCCTCTACCAGGACCTTCCCCTCCTATCTTCTCAGCAAACCTACACTCACCCTTCAAGGCCCATGCAAATGTTGCCTCCTCTTCTGAAAGAATCACTTCCACACGTTCACCTGCCATATTCCTTTTATCCAGTTCTGACGTTGGCTGGCTCTTGAGAATAATAAACTTCAGCTACACATACTGTTCTGTAGCTTTTCTCTTATTTTCATTTGGAAGGATTCTCACTCTTACCAAGTAAAATCTTAGACAATGAGTTATGTATTCCATTAAATAACCTTTATAAGGAAAAATTTCGAGTATACTCAGAAGTAGAAAGTATGATGAACCCACATGTACAACACACAGTTTCAATAACTGTAAACTCATGATCAATCTTATTTCATTTATGTCCTCCCCCACTCCCTCGCCAAAATTATTTTGGAATAAATTTCAGACATCATGTATTTTCATCTATAAATATTTTTATAAATCTCTCTAAAAGATAAGGCCCTTATTTTATTATAGGAAAATTTTAAAATGTATACAGAAATACTTGGACTAGTAAAACAAACCTCTAAATACTCATATCTGACTTCAGCAATGACTAATTTATGGGTACTCCTATTTTTTCTGTTCACTTCATTCTTTTATTTCATAGATTATTTTAAAACAAATTCTAGACACTTCGATTAATCTGTAAATATTTTTATGTCTCACTAAAAGATAAGGACTCTTAAAATTAAATAATGTACATGCAAAATAATATAATTGAACCTCTACCTCACACCATATACAAAAAGTTAACTCAAAATGGATTAATGACTCAAAATGTAAGAGTTAATACTGTTATATTAAATTATTAGAAGAAAACATAGAGGTAAATCTTCACAACCTTGGGTTTGGCAATATATTAGTAGATATGAAACAAAAAGCATAAGCAAAAAAAGGAAAAAATAGATTAATTAATAAATAGATACATTTAAAAGTTTTATGCATCTAAGGACATTATCAAGAAAGTGAAAAGACAACTTATAAAATGGAAGAAAATATTTGCAAATCCTATATCTAATAAGGGTCTAGCATCCAGAATAGATAAAGAACTCTTATGACTCAACAATAAAAAGACAAACAACTTAGTTTTAAAAATGGGCAAATGACTTGAATTGACATTTACCCAAAGGAGATATAAAAATGGCTAAAAAGTACATGAAGAGATGTCCAACATCATCAGTCGTTAGGGAAATGCGAATCAAAACCACACTGAGGTGCCTCTTCACACAAACTAGGATGGTTATAATAAGAAAAATGAAAGATCAGTGTCGGTACGTGGAGAAATTGGAATCTTCGCACACCACTGGCAGGAATGGACAGCGGTGCAGCTGCCAAGGGAAACAGGGCAGTGGTTACTGGAGAAGTTAAACAGAATGGCCCAGCATCCCACTTCTAAGCAGATGTCCAGAACAATTGAAAACAGGTGCTCAGACAAGTACCTGTGCGCACACATTCATAGCAGCGCTCTTCACAATAGCCAGAGGATGGGAACAACCCAAACGTCCACCGACAAATGGATAAACAGACTTTGGCACATACATACAATGGAATATTGTTCAGTCATGAAAAGGAATGAAGAGCTGATACATGCTCCAACATGGATAAACCTCAAGAACATGCTAAGTGAAGGAAGTCAGGCACAAAGCTCACGCGCTGTCTGATCCACTTACATGCAATATCTGGAATAGGTAAAACCGTAGAGATAGAATGCAGACTGGTGCCTGCCAGAGGCAGTGGGCAGGGGGAATGGGGCTCAGCTGCCCAATGGGTAGGGGGTTTCCTTTCCGGGTGTTGAAAGTGTTGTGAAACGAGACAGAGGTGGGAGTTACACTACCTCGTGAATGTATAAATGCCACTGAACTGCGTGCTTTAAAACGGTTAATTTCGTATTATATGAATTTCACCGCAATTCAAATTTTAAAAATCAAATACCATTTTCACACCTAAAAATAACATTAATTCCTTTAATATTGAATATTCAGTCAGTATTCAAATTTCTGTCTTCTTTTTAAAAAAACAAGAACAAAAACCTAATTGTTTCAATTGGGATCCAAGTAAGGTTGATATATTCTGAATGGATGATATATTTTTTGTCTCTTTTAATCTATAAGTTTCTTTCTCTCTCTCTCTCTTTTCTGATATTTTTTGAATTAAAGAAACTGGGTCATTTCTCTTATAGATTCTTAATTTTGCTCCCTGTATCTCTGTGGTGTTGTTTGACATATTCCTTTGTTCCCTGCATTTTTGGTAATTTGGCAGTTAGACCTAGAAGCTTGACAAGATTCTGTATTTTTGTTCTTTTGAAGGGATAAGCCTACTTCATAGGCAACTAATGTACAATTGTCCGTTATGGGTGACATGCACAAACATGGATGATCATTGACTAGACCCATCCATCCATTCATTCATTAGGGGTGTGCAACATGGTGCTATTCTACCGTTCCCTCTGCAGTTATTAGCTGGAATCCTCCCATACAAACAAATGTCTCCTATTTAACTATTTGGTTATGCAGAGGAGTTGTTCATATAGAAAGAGCAGGATAAGTGTTTGATCTCCCCCGCTTTATTAACTAGAGTTGAAAATAATGAGCTGGCTCCCTAGAATCTTTCAAAAGTGATCATTTCGTCTTTAGTATCATTTATAAACTCATGGAGTTGAGCATAATTGTTGTTTTTCAATCCTTTGAAGTTATTATCTTTATTGATGCTCCAGTTGTCCTATTTTTGGCCAGTGGGAGTCTCTCCAAGTTGTCTTCCAAGTCCTTTTGTCACAGCCCTAGTAGTCCTCGGGGGCTCCACTGTTGTCTGGAGTGACAAGATGGGACATTTCCTGCCTTAGACCTGAGATCAGCCATTTTTCCCAGGGAGTCCTGGTTCTTTTTCATTGTTAATGGCATTTGGAGGCTACAATCTGGAAGGGCTTCTTTTCAAAGAGAGAACCTTATTACCATCATAGTATGTAAAAATTGAACAATCATTCCTTAATATATGAATCCCATTTAACATAATAATGTTCAATGTGAAATTTTCAAGGCACTTTCATCTAACTTGGCTTTCACACTCTATTCTCATAATCTAATCTGCAAAATCTATCATGTGAAGTGATAATACTGCAAATACGTCCAAGTCATCATGCTAAGGGCTCTACATAGCTAGCTCACTCACTTAATACTTGCAATTCACCACAAGGTAGGGAATAACACCGCCATGTCATGAACAGGGAAACTGAGGCCTAGATACATGCAATCACCTGCTTATGAATAGGAGCTCATAGAGAATGATGCAGATCACCTAATTTGGGGTCACGTGCTTTTTATTCTGCATTGCAAGGGGAACGGGGCCTATGTGCGAGGCAGTTGAGATATACAAATACGTTTTGAGATCTTTAAAGCACCATGTAAATGTATGATATTTTTTGCTGGTTATTATTTTGAGTACTGTTATCATATTCTGTATTTGAATAACCCCTCATAAAATAAAGGAACTTTGGCTCAAGTATAACTGGTCTACCTTTTTAAAAAGTATTATTATTACTGGAAATAATAAAATTTCATCTCTTACCTTAGAGAAAAAAACCTATGTTTATTTTTGTCTTCTTTATAAAGGACTTGAAAGTCAAGGATCTTATTGGAATCAATTCTAGGGATTTGTCAGAGAGGGTTGCAAACTGTTTATCAAATTCTCATTGATTTCTTCCCCATAGGAATTGCCAACAACACAGACAGATAAAAAGGATTTTCTTTCTGCCTCTTTCCTGCCCTCCTGAACAGATACTTTTGAAAAGAAAATGCAGAAATAAATATACACAGCCATGGTCCCCAAGGCTCTGAGCTTACAATCTATAATTTTCTTACTTGTTTGAGTTAGCCTTAAAGTGCTATTACTTACTTTATTTCACAAACACTTAATATGTGGTACTCTTTGTACACATTTTACAAACACTAACTCATTTAATCTTCTTATGAAACCCTCTGAGGTAGACATCACCATTAGACCCATTTTACAGATGAAGAAACTGAGGCGTAGAGAGGTAAAGTAATTTACCAGGGTGGTACAGCTGCTAAGCTGTGGCGCTGGGACATGAAATCCGTGTGCCGGGTCACTATGCTGCGTTGCCTCTCCAGTTGCCATATTTGTGCCTGTAGGACTGAATGTAGCTAGAACACCATTTTTATTTTCCCATTTTTCTGCCGGTAAACATGGCTGAAAAAAAGTACTTTCAAGACCCAGGAAGTACCTTGCTTCACTTACGTTTTCAGACCAGATTTAGCAGAACACACCTGTCTTATTGTGGACGCTAGGGGATCAGGAATTCGAAAGGATGTCCTTTATATTTTCCTAATCAGGTTTGATCTTGAGAAAGGAAACAGAAATCTTGTTTGTGGAGGTAGATTCTGTTTGAGGACTCCCAGACACTGCGGTACATCCAACATCTGGTTTAAGAGTCAATAACACTTCGCATGTTTAGCCAAGTTTCTACTGCAGCAGCCCTTAGAATGTCTATATTTGATTCTTCTGTGTTTATATATGGCTTTAAAAATCATAATCATGACGATAACTATAATAACATACAAATCCTAATCTCTATGGCTAATATTTACCCAGTGTTGACCAGGGTCAGGGACAGTGCTAACAGCTCCATGGGTCTGACGTTTGATCCTCACAGTGACACTACGAGACAGAAGTAATGCTTCCCTGTACTTTGCAGATGTGGAAACTGAGGAGTAGAGAGGTTTGGTAACTTGTTTAAAGTCAGAGAGTTGCAGGTCTGGGATTTGAAATCAGGTCATTTTTTTTTCCTTTAGGGATGTCAAATCCAAAGAAATCAGGTCTGTTGGACCAGGATCTAAGTTAGTTTTCTAAACTGTCTCTCATATTACAACACCATGAGCTTAACTCAAAACCCTTATTAGTAGGACTTTCCGCAAGGAAATTCAGTTTAATTTTAATAGATGTGCTGCTGAAGTGGGCATGGAAGTTCAGTTTAAGATTACTCTTTAGTGCTTCTTTCTTTATTCACTCATTTAAAAAGCGGGGGAATAAGAAAGATAGAGTCCCTGCTTTGTGGGACTACTAAGAGCTTATCAAGGAAGAGGGCTGAGCATTTATGAGGAGGTTAAGAAGGACCCAAACAAAGCTAACACCTTGGTGACTGGAGAGCCCACAGGAGGGGTACATACTCTACCTTAGGATTCAGGGAAGGCTTCCCGGAGGAAGTGGCATCTAGGTTGGGATAAAAAAGGACAAACTAGAGTTTAGCAGGAAAAATTGGAGTTAGGACAAAGGACATTCTGGGCATAGAGAAAATTATTTGCCCAAATATGAGACAAAATAAGATATTTTCAGGGAAATATAAAAAATGTAGTACAATCTGAATTGGAGGTAGGGGTGGGGGCAGCCAGAGATAAAGACAGAGTTAAGGGCTAGGTTATTCAGGGGCCTTGTATGCTGTGTAAGAGTTCATACAGTGCGGTACTTGTTTCCCAGGGCTAGGGGGAGACTTCCAAAGGTGGTTCTATCTTAGGATTCTCAAGAGCTGTCAGCCACAGAAGTCAGCCTTTTCCAACCCGCTTACTCAGAGCTATGGTCTGATGGAGGACAGGCCATTTGACAAGGAGAACAGCCTGGGAATGTCAGAATGCCCGATGATGGCAGTGACAGCACCTGGTACATCGCAAATGATTTCTAAATTCCCTGTGATTGCTCAGAAGCCAGCCGATGTTCCAAGGCAGAGCTGGGACATTAATGATGCCTTTCTAAGCATATAAGAGCAATGCCTGGGACACTGAGTAGAGATTAGGAGATTGGGTGTGCATCTTGGGAAGAATGCAAACTGGTATATCAATTGATATCTAGTTTACTCTCCTGTTGAAAACGAACTGTTTACTTGTTTGAAATATAATACTTTTATAAAATTTAAGATTTTGGGCTTTGGACTCAGACAAGTCCCAGGTCAAAACTGGGCTTTGTTGTCTATTTGCTGAGGGACTTGGGGACATTTATGACCCACTCTGTGCCCAGGTTTCAGACTGTCCAAAATGATGATGTTAATAGTAATAGTACCTACCCATTAGGTGTTTGGGACCATTAGGTGTGACAGTGTATATAAAGTACTTTCCACTGCGTCTGGCACATAACACTCAGCAAATGCTGGTGAGTATCACATTAAGCGTGAGAGCGTTGTATTGGTCTGCCTAGGCTGTCATAACAATGTTCCTCAGGTTGGGCAGCTTAAACAACAGTTTAAGTTTACTTTCTCACAGTTATGGAGGCTGGGAAGACCAAATCAAGATGCCAGCCTGTTTGATGTCTGGTGAGGGCTCTCGTCCTGGCTTGCGGACTGCCGCCTGCTTGCTGTGCCCTCACGGGGTGGAGAGAGCATGTGCGCTAGCTGTCCAGCGTCTTCTCTTTTAAGGACACTGCTCCTATCGGATCAAGGCCCCACCTTTATTACCTCATTTAACCTTACTTATTCCTTACTCCAAAACAGTCACGTTGGGGGTTAGAGTGTCAACATATGAATTTTGGAGTGACAAAATTCAGTCCATAGCAAGCATATTCTTTATAATTGTTATTTTAATATTCCATTAACTATCTGTGCCATAATTTACCTTTTTCCTATTTTTGGACATTTAAGTTACTTTCCAGATTTAAAGAATAACGTAAAGGATAGTAACATGCACATTTTTGTGTATTTAACTGTTTACCTCTTTAGGATTCATTACTTAGGTTAATTCCAGGAAGTATTAGCATCGTGCTAAAGAGTGTGAACACTTTGATGGTTCCTGAAACATATAAACTGCCTTCCCAGAAGCTCTTATTTATTTACGTGCCATGAGCACTGCAAAAATGTACCTTCCCAATGCTATGTGTTATCATTATCTTTAATTTTTGTTAATCCATTTATGCAAAATTATTACTCCTTTTATTCCATTTCTTTGATAATGAGGAAGATTGAGCATTTTCACTCTGCCTCTTTACTTGTAAAAGCATCTTCATCAATATAGATATTATTCTTATTTTTTTATTACGAAAGAGGCATAAAACTATTCTTCATTTATGTTTATTTCTATTTTTCTGTAACTGGCAAGGTTAACCCAAAAGACAAGTACGGCGTGCTAATGGCTTTAGTAATCACTGGAGCGACACTTGCTGTTCATTTTTTTCAGGCTGCATATTTATTTTCCAGAGAAAATGATACCTTGGCAGAGGAGAAGAAAAGAATGATGCGAACTCCAGCCCATTACAGGGAGATTTGGACTGGCCCTTGCGTGACTTGGCAGGTGCAGATTGCCCATAACAGTCTGCTGTCTCATCTCTCTGTTTTTTTCTGTTTCCCTCTTCCTCCTCTCGGCAGCTCTATTCTTGACCCAGTTTAGTACCCAGTGGCTTCCATGCTGTGCTGTTTGCTCACCGTGCAGCTTTCCCAGGGGTGCCTTGCACTTGGCACTGCTTCCTACCACAATGCTCTTCTCCCCTCGTCAGCCAGATCTACTCAGGGCTGGGGTCTCAGCCACCAATTCATAAAAACATTGCAAGCTCAGTCTCCTTCAGATCTGAAAGATAAATGACTCCTCAAGGGTATATGCATTAGAAACTGGACATGTAAAGCTGAAGAAATGAATTAGTAATGGTGGAATTTCAGACAGAGGGGTAGAATTAGGAAACAGGAAAGAGTTGAACCATCCTTGGAGTAGGACTCAGGAAATACCCACAAGCTCATTATATGACACTTGGCAATTCTCTCTTTCTCTTTCTCTATTAAACTTTTTCGCCTGGAAATAATTTCAAACTAACAGAAAAGTAAGTATTAGATTAATCTACTATTAACATATTACCTCATTTGTTCTCTCTCTCTTTGCACACACACACATGCATGTGCAGACACACACAATTTTTTTTCCGGACCATCTAAAGAAGTGACATATATCATGGCCCTTCCTCCCTGAATACTTTGTGAGTTTCCTAAGGATGACGATACTCTCTTACATAACACGGTAGAGTTAACAACAATCTAAATTCAAAATGGATACAACTCTTTTACATAATTTACCATTCACATTACAATTTCGTCAGTTGACCACAAAACATCCTTTATAGCATTTTTCCCCTTAGTACAGTTTCCAGTCTAGAATCAGGCTTTGCATTTAGTGGGCGTGTCTCTTTAATCTCCTTTAATATAGAACATTTCCACTTTTCCCTTTGTTGACATCAGTCTCTCCTTCTGAAAAAAGAGGGCATCAGACATGTGGGTTTGAATCCTGGCTTTATCACTTGGGAGCTGAGCGAGCCCTGGCAAGCTACGTCACCTCCCTGAATCCCAGGCTTCTCGTGTGCTAGGTGGGGTTAGTGATAAGACACAGGGGGGAGTCAGCGACATCATGCATGATCTGAAGACATCTGGCAAGGTGTCTGGAACCTAGTAAGTGATCACCGCGTTTGATTAATGTAATTAATGTAATATAATTACTTCTGGTTCTGCCACTTATTTGCTTTAGGACCTTGAGAAAATTGCTTTGCCTTTCAGAGACCCAATGCCCTTGGTTGTAAAAGTGGGGCTTTTAATACCTTCCTCCTTTTACTGAAAGAGATAACACAGGTCAAACATCTAGCTCCAAGCTGGTGCATGGAAATGTCCCATCAACGCTAGTTCCCTTTTGTCTTGCAAACGCTGACTAGCCTCTGATCAGTAAACCTCCATATCCCCCATCAGTACCCCTTTTATGCAGAATTCTCAACAGGAAAATACAGACTGTGGACATTAACTCCGGGGCCAAACCCTTGCAGCCAGCGCTGTCCTGGGAGCGGTATTGAATACCCGGGGATGAGAGCTCTTTAAAGGACAAACTGGAAACTTCATCCTCCCCATAGATGTTTTTACCAAGCGTATTTTGGAATAATCTTTGTTGGTCAAACAAACTGCCACCCTGGGTGTGGTGGGCGTGGTAGAGGTTTGTGGCGTGGGGCAGTGGTGCTCCCAGGGTGGCTATGATTCACTGTTGATTGAAATTAGACTCTGGGGATCCAGGTGACCTTCATGTCA
The DNA here is from genome assembly GCF_000956105.1 of Propithecus coquereli. Classification (NCBI taxonomy): domain Eukaryota; kingdom Metazoa; phylum Chordata; class Mammalia; order Primates; family Indriidae; genus Propithecus; species Propithecus coquereli. Next base: position 1,569,687 of record NW_012148631.1, on the reverse strand, counting down.
TCATGGAAACTGTGATGTGAGCAACTTCCCCAAACAGAGCTCTCCAGGGCTCAGCATCCCCCCACCTCCGTCCTGGAATGTGTCCCCAGGGGCAGGTGGGCCTCAGCTTAGTGTTTCCTCTCCAAGGCAGCCTTTTCTGGGCTCTGCACCTAGTGTTGACCACTCTCCATCATGCCCTTGCTCTGTTGTCTTCTTAGCCCTCTGCAGCTCGTCTGGTCTATCTGTCAACCTGATTCTTGCCTGTGTCTCCTGTTCTCTGTGAGCCCCAGATGCCAGGGAACATGCCTGTCCCTTCAGTAGACGAGTCCTCTTTTGCTCTGATCACTCTGCAGTGAGGGAGCTCACCGTGCCTTGCATCCTGTCATGACTTTGAGGGCGCACAGTGGGATCTCGAGAGGCGTTCTATGGAGGATGGGGCCGAGATGGGGAGTGTCCTGGCAGTGATTCGGGAGCAGGAGGACCAGCTTCCTCCCTGGGGTGGGCTTTCCTCTTTGCCTTCTTTGATCGCAGCCAGTGTCGTGGCCCCTCCGGTCCACGGTGAGTGCAGAAACCCTGGGCATTGCCAAGGGCTCCTTTCTGAGCCATCTTTTCAAACACAGGGGACATTCCCTGTCTAAATGAGCTGCAAGGGAAAAATAGGAATTTGTGGATGCAAAATAAGGTTACTGATTTGGTTGCTGAAACTCATGAAACTCGCCCAGTGACACGCAGTGTGGTAGTCTGACTGTGACACCTCCAAGCTCTCGTTTTATACCTCACAGCATCTGAAATCAAGGCTTGGAGTTGAATCCTGGTTAAGCTGCATGATATCCGCGTGACTTGGGCAAATGCTTTTTCCTCTCCTGAGCATCTGATAATAGGTACAAACCTGTTAGGACGGAGTGGCACACCCCTGGCAGAGCACCTAGGACAAGCCTCAGAGGGGTTCCCTGGTGCGTGCTCAGGCAGAGCAGGAGAGGGACTGAGGCCTCTGAAGCCAGGCAGATCTGAGTTCATGTCCCAATTCTCCCTCCCATAAGCTCAGTGACAACCACGGATAATGCACGTCAACGACCATGGGTCATGCATGTCACCTCTCTCAAGCTTCTGTTTCCTCACCTGTAAATTGGCTATAATAACATCTGCATACTTCCTAGGAAAATATTGGGAGAACCCATGGCATATATTTTTTATATAAAATGCCATTCAGGTAATTATTGCTGTCTAAAGCCTTTTTAAATTTAGATCCTGTCCTCTTAGACAGAAATGAAACAATTGCTGAGACTGGGTCTGATATGACACCAATCCCCTAAATAAAAGAGCAGATTTATTATTCGATCAAGTCCATAAAAATAATTGGTCTCACGAGCTGTCAGCATGCTGTGTGACGCAAGGGCTGGCAGAATGACCTTAGCATCTGGGGGGTGCAGAGCTGTAGGGCCACGTCCTGGAGAGCAGGTGGGTGTCGCCTCCCACCTTTGCTCTGCAGAGTCTTCCTTTGCAACTGCCCTTGGTCCAAAGCAGCACGGACTCTCTGCTTAATCAACCTCTACACGTCACCATTCAGCTCCTCAGAAAGCCACGTTGACAACTGCTCCAACACCTCGTCCTGGGGGCCCCTCCCTCAGAATACGTCTATATTGTTTGGTTTGTTTGTGGACAGAGGTCTGTAGGTGGCCCGTGGCTCAGAGAGGAAGGCTGGAAGTGACCTTCCATGACTCAATTCCATGGGTTTGTTTGCAAGAACACAGGCAGGCAAGTGGCCACTGACAATATGTGTTCCGACATTATATACGGGGCATATTTTGCTCAGAAACATGCCCTGTTAGTTGTTGAAACCTTTTTTGCATTCCCTGAAACAAATGACACTATGGTGTATTTTCTTCTGGGGGGTAGTAAATAAAAGTCTTTTATGTTGACAATGATAATATTATATTCTACAATCTATTTGCATTTCTCTATTCTGTGGATTTTATTGCGTGGTATAAATCTCCAGGCTGAGGTACATTAAGCTTCACTCCAGGAGAAACAGTGTATTTTATCATAGGGCCGGACAGCTGCCTGCACGAGATGCTACCTGCAGGGATTGGTCTTTGCCCAGATGCGCAGGGGAGATGCACAGAGAGGAAGAAACGCACATGCCGTGCAGGTTTGGGCATGTGCACACGAAACCTGGAAGGATTTTCTTTGGATCCACGATCAACATGGATTTCCAAGCAGGAGCTGGTCTGAGCACACACCACTTCCCTGGGCTACATATGGGCCCAACCATGCCAGCAAGGTTTTCAGAAATGGGGTCTGAGCCTGCTTCAACTCAGCCAGAGCTCTTTGGCCCATGTGATGGGAAGCGAACTGGATTGAGGACAGAAAAGCATCTCAGAGGCTTCTAGAAGAGTTGAGTCTCTTACCACCTTCCCGTGGGTTTTCTGATCACTTCTGAGAGTAGGAGCATCTTTTTCCAACAGGCAACTCAGGAGCTGCTGAGATAAACCACGACACAAGCTTGAGCCAGGATCGATATTACGACCCCTGACTGTCCACTGAGTGCCTACTGTGTGCCACGCACTGTGCTAAGCACTATCTCACTTAATCCTCACAGCAATCCTATGAGGTAGGTGCTACTGTTATCCTTATTCTATAGACGGGGAAACTGAGGCCCAAAGTTCCACAGCTGTAACTTAAAGAATAGGAGTTCAACTCCTGGGCAGTCTGGCTGTAGTTATTCATGGCAGGAGAAAACATGCTGTCTGTTTGCCTCGGGAAGCCAGCAATGGCGGTCACAAAACCACTCCCACGCCTTGCCTTGACCTAGCGGGAATAAAAGAATTAGTATAAAGAAAGAATGAATGAGTAGTGGTCGTAATGGGATAATGATGTCTGTTATGTTGTTTGGCATCTGTTAGTTTCTATACCGCCTTTCTATTTCAACCAAGTTTATCATTTGTTCTTATCTTCTAGTGAAGTTCCCTAGGTATAGAAAGTGGGCGAATATATTGGGCAAGTGCATCGAAGAGTCTTTGGCTCAACTGAAGTGTTTGGTGGTAACTTCACCCCCAAATCCCTGGGAAAAGGGCAGGGAGCCCCAGCTTCTACTCTGTTCGGAAGAATGCCCCACACGTGGTGGGTTCTGTGTCAGTAGACTGGTTAGGCTAACCAAGTGGGTCTTCTACATATCCAGCTTTTAATGGAAAAGTTCTGTGGCCTTGGATTATTAGTCATAAAGTGCTTATTTAATTGCATTTCAAGTCCATGTATCTTTTTGGGTCTAAGAAAGATTCATTTGGTCAGATGGGGTAGATGGACAGGAATTAATGCACAATTTCTTCTTTTTTCTTTTTCCTTTTAACTTAGCTGGAGACTTAACTGAATGCCTGTTTTCAAATGGAGCTTTTAAGTATAGCATTTGTGAGTGAAATTGCCCCTTTTTATTTTCAAGGTAATTGAATCCCATTTTTCACTTTCCATTTCTCTCTAGAAAAATCAAAATGTTTTTAGAACTTAGCTTCTTAGCCGGTGATTTTCTAAGGTGGGAACTTCAGGATCATAAAACATTCTGGTGCGACAATGACATTCAGGACAAGGGGTTCGGGCCTCTCCTCTGCGGATGAACAGCCTTGGAGAACATACTGATTTCACTGTGTTTTCACTGGAAACACCACAGGAATGTCCACACCTTGTCCTTGGGCCGGGGCTGGGGGTCAGGGGAGCTGGATTTCTGTCCAGAGCCTTGTCATCAGGAGGGCAGCTGCGGGCCGGTATTACTCAGAGGCGAAAGAGTCTGAAACCCTGAGCTAAATTGTCTTAAGTCAGTGTTTCTGAAAGTGTTGGACAAATGAGAATTGATTTTAGGTGGCATCTGGACAGGACTTTAAATGACTTCGAATCACATAGTGACATAATGATTATCTTTCCAACTCTCTTTCACTCTTTCCGATCATATTAGGGACAAAGTCTCCATTTGGTGCTCTTGTGTCTAACTTTCTTCTCATCTCTGTTTTTTAAGGACAAATAGATCAGGCCTTTAGAAGGTAATGGTTTCTGATTTGGATTTAATAATGTTGTTTTATTTCCTTTTTAAAATGTTTATGATAACCTTTGCTTTATAGCAGTTTTAAAGGTTAGGATAAAAAATTTCATTTCAGAACAAATTGGTTTAAGATGTTTTTCACTGTTAAGTCAATGATGGTGTTTGTGGATACGGATGTGGCAAAACTCACCTTCACAGCACATGAACCACTCGAGGTGGGGAAGCAGTGGCTTAGGCGGTCAGGCAGGACGTTGAAGAAGGTTGGTTTCTTCCAAACCCAGGGATGAGCTGCTTCCTGGAAGGCTGTGTTGTAACAGGGGGTGCTCAGGCGTTGGGATCAGAGCTCGATTTCCAACCTTCCCGCTGCCCTCACGTGTGCTTTGGCCTCCTTGAGCTTCAGTTTTCTTATCTGTAGGGTGGGTCTCACGAGCAGGTGGAGGAAAGGAGATCGACTTCATTTTTCACAAGGCAGAGTGGGCAGTGTGGTTGCCACGCACCCCAGACAGGATCCACACGCTGTTTTCTTCTTGCCAGGGCTCTGGGTTTGCATTTAGGTGGGAGGAGAAGGTGGAATATAGTTCACCGCCCCGGCAGCCTGGTGGAGAAATGCACTCCGGAGGCCAGAAAATCGAACAAAGCCATGTGGCTGCAATGGCCCGGCAGCATGAAGATCACATTCACGTGTGAGTTTTGTGCATGGGCAGCCTTTCCTCTTCTCAGCCTGCAAATCTTTGGCAATAGGAGGCAAGCTCAGAATTAAGCTTAATTAAAATTCACTCTTAATTAGGGCCATTACTTAAAATCAACTTTACATAATATAGCTGTGTAATCATAATTAAGCCCCAGAAATGGGATTAGGAAACACAGAATGTGAAAGCCAAACACGATGGGCCCCATGCTGGTGGGGGCAGCAACAGAGACTTCTCAAATTAGCAGAATTTTTTAATAGCCGGGGACGGACGAGTGCGCTGATGAGAACCTCTGTGACCGTGAGCACAATGAGCTAATCAGAAAAAGGATTTTGAGATGAATGGAAGCTGAGAGGCAGAGCCCGGGCGTGTTATGGGCATGAGGATGGGGCAGCGTGAATCCGGGTCCCAGACGGTTTCCTCTCCAGGCACTGTTTCCCCAGCTGCGAAATCAGGGTTGAGGACAGCTGTTCCCCAAACAAGGATGTCTCTGATGACTCTCTTCAAGCTCAGAATCCCTGATGTGGAGCTGTCTTGGGGGGATTTCAGGGCAGCAAAGTCTGGGTTGATGCCATCTGCTTGCAGCACTAGCGGGGGGTGCATGTGGAGTTTACTTTTTCGCTGCTGGCATCATCGTTGTGGTGATTATTTATTTCTTACCTCAAGAAGGGAGAGTGGTGAAGTGATATTTGACAATCTCCTGCTTTTACATTGCTAAGTATGTAAAGATTGGGAGCCTGGATTTGGAATGAGACAAATCAGTTTTGAACTTTGGGTGTGTCTAGGGCAATATTTGCTTCCCTTTTCAGTTTCTTCAACTGTAATGTGAGAATTATAATAATAATAGACACCTCAAAGGCTGTTCAGAGAATTTTATATATAAAGCATGTATAGCACAGTGCCTGGCAAATAACAACTAATTTTACACTGTTTCGCTATATTTATATTGTTCATTATATTTATAGTTTGAACTTACTCTGTATCAAGCACTGTTCTGTTTTATATGTATGAGCTAATTTTATTTTCGCAATCACCCTATGAATAGGCATTATTATTTTCTCAGATTTCTAAAGAGTCTGAGGGTCAGAGAGGTCAAGTAACTTGCCTAAGGTTACACAGCAAGTAAGAGGCAGATAATAAGAGCCACACAGAGGACAGCTGTTATTACAGAGGTACTATTTGTCTGTCTATCTGTTCGGTCCATTGGTCAGGGTAAGCTACACATTAGCCCCAAGGGAGGTCACTCACCTGTGCCATTTCCAGGCCCCAAGCCTGTGCTTCTAACATCACCAGAGAAAGGCCAAGTATTTGAGTTCAGAGTGAAAGGGGCTGGGGGTGCTGATTCCAGAGCTGTAGAATCAGAGGGGCAAGAGAAAGCCAAAGAGGGTGACTTCTCCTATCTTTTTCTTAATTAATTATTTTATTTTATTTATTTAATTGTTTTTAGAGCTGGGGTCTTGCTATGTTGCCCAGGCTAGACTTGAACTCCTGGCCACAAGTGATCCTCCCATCTCGGCCTCCCGAGTAGCTAGGACTGCAGGTGCATGCCACCTCACTGGCTCCATATCTGTTTTTTGACTTAGTGTTTCAGTTCAGGGGATGCCTCATACCTCCTGTGCCACATATCTGAGTGCCAACTGTGTGCCTGGCACTGAGTTGGGCTCTGCACATACATTTTCTCCTTCAGTTTTTAACCAAAGCCCTACAATTCAGAAATTATCACTCCCATTTTGCAGATGAGGAAACTGAGGCTCAGAGAAAACAAAGTTATTGGCTTATTGGCCAAAGTGAAATACATTCTTTGACCCCAAATTGGGTTTTCAATTTATTTTGTCAAACACTATGCTATTCCCGAGATGCTATCCAGGCGGGGGTGCCTCCTGCATGCTGCCTTTCTTCACAGCCAAGTCAGGCTCATCAGGGAGGACCTCAGATGGCCTGAGGCCCATGGATTGATTCACCTCATTGGTATTCATTTTGCTTACATGCCTCCAGTGATAAGGACATCACTACTTACTAACTTAAATTTTCACTTTCGGATGACAGAGTAGAGCTGGAGAGAAATTTGTCCCAGGTTTAATATTCACAAAGACCTTCCAATTCAGACTTTTGATATCGTCTGTAAGTGAGTGATACACAGTCAGTCAGTATGTTTGGGTGAGTATATGTTGGAAGTGTTAATCTGTTCAACGAAAATGCTTCAATTATATCACAATTTTTGCAAATCTGTGTTAGCATTTTCTCATTTGTTCATATAGCAGGAACCTTAATTGGGAAAGAAAATAGGCCATGGGCTGGTCCATTGTCCATGCTTAGGAGCCCTGAGAGTTAGCAAGGACACTCCTTGTTGAGCTCTAATCTGTACATTTGTGACATTTCTGCTTCCTGGGGAGGGTCCACAGAGCACTGGTTCGGGGGGGCCTCTCGTGCCTCTGCCATCCCTGACTCGGCAGTGGTGTGGGAGCTCGAGGAAAGTCTTGTTCCGATAAGGAAAGGTACAAGGTTACTGCCCAGTACCAACATGACACAGCCACGGCCCTGCTGTTTTTGAGAGGAGGGTAAATGGTGGGGGTAGGGGAGCTAGTGGCCCACTCAGGTTTCCTGGGACCCCAGAGACCCTTCTCTGCAAGCAAATAGTGGCCACTTCCCTGGGCCTGCACTGGGCACCCCACCGCACAACTCCAGGGGCACTATTCACGTGGTATTTTGCGTCAATGTTGCCCCATGAGGTTGTGCTACACGGAGGCCTAGAGTCAAACCCCAAGCCCAGAGAGCATCCCCAGAGAAAGCTAATGCCCCTCCAGGGGGCTGAACCTCAAATGGCAAATGGTTGGCTTCCAGGGTGCCCACAGACACTGGTTCCTGACCTGTGAGGCCCTGTCCCTCTCCCAGCTTGACCTCTTTGTCCTTCAGCCTGAGAGCATTTGCCTCTATTTACACTAAATAGAGCCAGCTCCACTTGCTGGTGCCTGTGTTTTGGGCACGCCAAGCTGGAGGCCCCCGAAGCCAGTTGGAGCAGGCAGCCGCTGTCCCGGTGGTGGTCATGCGGAAGGCCCTCCCGGCCCAGTCCTCTGTCACAGTTTAGCAAACACCTTATCTCCTGCAAAACAGGTGAGGTAATGTTTATGAAAGCTCACTCTGTGCCCTGCCACCAGGCGGTGGGGGTGCCAACGTGCCCAGACAGTGCCGCAGTGGCCCCTTCACCCGCTGTGCTTCTCTCTGGCCTCGTCTGCTGCCCCCACTCTGGGGGAAAGCCACGCTGGTGTCTGTCCTCACTGTGGGCCTCAGGGGACGGCTGGGCTCTCCGTCAACCCCTCCATTGGCTCCGTGTCTCCACTTTTTAAGGCACATTCACGGCCCCCTTAGGAGGTATTGTGGGTCTCATTTTACATAGGAAGAAACTGAGGCAGAGAGCAGCAAGGCGTCTTGGCCAAAATTACACAGTGGCTGGGCTGAGGACTCAGGGTCCTACCTCCTGAAGTCCCCTCTGAACTGCTCTCTTTGTAGTACCATTCATTAAAGATTCCCTATTTTTATATGGACAGATAGGTGGATGGGTAGATGAATGAATAGCTACCTGTATAGATAAATAGAAAAAAGTGTAGTTGGACAAGTGAACAGGTGGATAAATAAAGATGATTATGTAGGTGGATCAATAGTGATTATGATTATGTAGACAATTCTGGAAGAATATATAAAAAACTGTAGACAATGTTTGCCTCTGGAAAGAACATGAGAAATCTGGTGTATTGGGGGAGATGCTACTTTTTGTTGATTGTTTCTTTTTTGCTCCCTATGAACTATTGGGAGTGTGTTTCATATGCACAAATTAGTTTTTTAAAAATGTCTTTTTCTGTTTTGTTTGACCTCTGTTCCTCTGTGTCTGTCTACAGGAGAGATGAGAAGCCAAAACTCTAGAAAAGTTGCGGGAGCCTCCTAAGGCACTCACAAAGTCATTTCCTTGCCAGAAACCTACTCCTCCAACTGAACCCAACCCATCGATGCTCTCAGAGTGACAGGCAGCTCAGAGGTGTGCTGAAGAGGACAGTGGAAGGTAGATGACGCTCAGATTTTGGATTCTCAGAGCCACGTGGGGCCACCCCCAGTGACTTAGCCCTAGTTAACCACCAGAGGATCCCTTAGCAGCAGCAACAGCAGAGATGTTTATTTCACCGGTATTTATAAATGTAACTAATTGGAAACAACCAACATGCCCAACAATTTGGGACTGGTTAAATGATATTTGGTTCAGCCACACAATGGAATATCATGGAGCCATTAAAAATAAACAAAAAATCCTATACTTTTTTTATACCTCTGCAATTAGGGTTCCTCAGAATGGAATGTGAAGAAATCAAGTCAAAATATGCCAAAATGTTAACAACAATTAACTCTTGGTTGTGATTTTCTGAGTAACTTGTATTACTTTTCAGGTTTTTCCATTTTTAATGCACAGATATACTATTTTTATTGCAAAAAATAAACATTTTTAAAAATAGTCTCTTATAAATCTCTACATAGGGAGATTGGAAGGAAATCAGGCCGAATGGTACCTTTGGGTGGTAGGATCATAAATTATTTTTTTCTCCTTATCTTCATAGTTTCTGAATTTTCTGCATTTGTTGTATTTACTTTTATAATAGGTCATCCATGATTTTTAGAAAACAACTGGATAGGGAAGGAAAGGTCTGCTATTGAAAAGCCAAAGCCTATGCCCGTTCATGGCAATCGGTTGATATTTCATGAGCCTCTAAAATGTGCAGGTCGCTTCCCACTGGCCTGGGGGGTGTGGTGGGAAACACGGGGGGAAGGAAATGCAAGCACTTTAATCAAAGAATCACAGTCCAGTCGGGGAGACACGAGTCCTCATTGCACAGGTTGCGAGGTCTTACCCTAGATGTTAGTCTGTCCCGAGTAACAGTGGTAATAACACTGAACAACATGGCAGAGTGGCTGGGAGCTCCAGCACCAAGGCCGCCTCACCTGGGTAGAAACTCACCCCATTTCTTAACCATGTCGGGTCTGAGCCTCAGTTTCCTCCTCTGCAAATGTAAATGGCCTCATGCGTCGCTGTGAGAATTAAACGGAGCCTGTGAATAAAGGCTGAGCAAAGCGCTTTGCAAATGGTCCCTCCGCAGCGTGAGTCACCCTGTCATCACTATGGCCTCGGTGTTGGTGGCCAACTCTTTGTGAGTCGTGCTTCCAGATGTGGCAGAGCTGAGAGTTGAACTCACATTTATTTAATTCCAAAGCCAATGATTCTACTTCAAGCAAAAGCTGCATTTCCCCTCTATGCTTAACTGGAATTTGTTTTAAACTTCACCCTGTGGTCTTGCCAGAAAGAAAAGTCAAATTTTCATTAAAAGATCAAAGGAGAAATGAATCTGTTTCAAAGAACGTGGGAGGAAGACAGAAGTGTCCCTTCCTGCAGGATTTTGCAACTTCGTCCATAGTTTTGCAGCGTGTATGTCTCTTGCTGCATGCGGGAGATTCCTTCTGCAGCCTGTGGTGGTCACACAGCAGCACGTGGCTCGTTGGCCCACTGTGAATGGGACCGGATTTGCCTTCTAACCAGAGGGTGCTGGTTTGCTCTGGCTGGAGGGCAGGAGGTCATGAACGGGGAAAGGGCACTGTGTTGGGACAAGCCCTGAGGACCTCGGGAACCAAAGCTAAGAGGTGTGAGCTAACTGCCCACAGGTTAGGGTTGGAAGTCTGGGGAAATTGAGTCAAAAGCAATGGAGGTCCAAAAGCAGAGGGAAAATTCTGTTTATGGACCTTCACGTCATTCAGAAATGTTACCTCCTCAAATATTAGTGGTTCCTCCCTGTCCTCTGGTCATCTGTCTTTTTAAGGGATCCACCTAAACTCAACTATAACTCATCCCATCCCACCTCATCCCCGCTCAGCTAGAGTCTGCAGTGAGACATGAGAATGCACAGTGTGCCTGCAACGCTGCCTGGCTCACAGGAATGTGTAGAGAAGACTTAGGACAGTAGGGCTACACTGGTGGGATGGCCCCAGAGGGTCTTGACTGACAAGTTGAGGACCTATTATGAGGGTAGTGGCAAGGGGGAGTGACAGGGTCTGATCTGTCCCCTGAAAGTGGGTTCCCCATGTGCTCAGGAGCTGGGCCATGTGGGTCAATATGGAGGCACGCTATCTTCCATATCCCATCTTGCGTTTGGGGAGAAGAATTAAATTAGTCTAAACTTATCATTATCAGATCCCTTTGGAAAAGCAGATATCTGGATCCTAAGAAAATCCATCCATTCATTCATTCATCATTCAAAGGAGTTCTTGTGCATGATTTCCTATTGAGTACCTCTGCAATGTCTTTGCGGGCGGGGGGGGGGGCGGCTACGCAGGTTAGTAAGACTCTAACATCTAGTATCAAGAACCTTCCAACCAGAAGGAGGGAGAAGTGAGTACTGACTCCACTCCACAGTGTTAACCCACTAACCTTGCAGGTCACATCCCCTTCCACCACCTCTCAAAACACTTCAGGGGACTTCTGTTTCTCTCACAAAAAATGCAAACTCTTATCTGGGCCTAAGAATCTCCATATAGAGTACCCTTTCCCCCAGGGACTCATCTCCCCCCTTCTCCTTCCATGCCATCCTCATTGGCCTTGTTTCAGTGGCCTTTACCAGATCCCCTTCAACCACAGGCCCTTGGCACATGCTGCTGCTCGGCCTGGCTCATCTCCCCTGATTCATGCCTACTTACTGTTCTAAGCTCAGATTAATGTCATTTCCTCAGGAAGGCTTTCTCTGTCAACAAGAATTGGCCAAATCCTAATTACACACTCTCATACTCCATGCAATATCCTTCAAAGCTGTTATCCCAGTTATAATTATTTTTCATTTATTTACATGATGACTGTATTGAGATTCTATTTTTCACCAGACTGAAAGCTCCATGAGAGCAAGGACTGTATCTTTTTTTAAAAAAATTAACTTTATTGTGCTATAATTTATGTATAATAAACAAATCCATGTTAGGTATACCTTTCAAAGAGTTTTCACAAATTTATATGAAATTCTATAACTTGTGTAACCGCCACCACCATCAAATAGAGAACATTTCCATCACCCCAAGAAGTTCCACTGTGCCGCTCTCCAGTCAGTCTGTCCCCCTTCACAGGCAGCCACTGATCTGCTTTCTGTCCCTATAGCTTAGATGTGTCTTTTCTACAGTTTCCTCTAAGAGGGGTCCTATGCTAGGTGTTCTCTGTGCCTGGCTTCCGCCACTCAACAGTGTTTCCGACAGTCACCCACGCCTTGTGCGTCAGTCCGCTTCTTCTGAGTGCTGAGCGACACTGTTCTCTGAGTGCTTAGACTCTTCATGGAAGCCATCCATGTCTTGAGGGCAGGGGCCACAATTTCTTGTACTCTGCCACTTGTTACGGGTCTAGGCACCTAGATGGCCTTTGGGAGTGGCACCATCCATTTGCCCTGACCCAGGGCGTGTGAGTAACCACTCTGTACCCACAGTCACCTGACACACAAAGCCCTGGCCTCCATACTCCGCAAGTTCAACTGCTGGGCCCAGGAAGCCCAAGCCCATCTGCACCGCTTTAGAATCACTCTGGGAATTCTACACAGCCCCAGAGAGACGTTCTGGGTGGGGCCAGGCGGTCACGGGGGAATCCCTCCAACACTGGGAGCTCTGATTTCTTGCTTGTTGAATGGAGACACCGATAGCTTCTTCTCAGGACCATTCGGTGGGCCACACATGCGTGAAAGTGCCGTGCAAACTAGCAAATACAGTCCTGTACGCTGACAGTCGATTTCATCACTCAATCTCACCCCATTCTGGGTAAACTGCCCGTGTCACCTCAGACATGTCCCATTCCCTCTCTGGACCGCAATTTCTTTGCCGATCAGATGAGTTCTCCAAGGCGCCTTCCACCTTGGGCCCCTTGGATCCTAAGGTGTGGAAGAACAGACGAGGGGCCTGTCTGACTCCCCAGCACTGGAAAAACCGGGGTGGTGTTTGAGAGAACGACTGGTTCTCTGAAAATTCTCTTCGTTGGTAAAGGAAGTGAGCTCTAGTTTGCAGATCAAGTCAGTGCTTTGCATCAGTGGGCTTTAGTCTGTAGCTATTTCCAAGCCCATTAGGGAAAATAACAGAGCTCCTTATTTCCGAGTATGCTGGCTGGTGCTATGAAGCATGTCCTTTGCTGGGAACAGGAGCTTTGATGGGGATAAATGTTACTGGTAGAGCGAGACCAGTATTTCATTTTATAAGCCAGTAGTTTAGTTAAAACTACCTCTACATGGACCCTATCATTCAACAGAGGATGCCTGAGAACCTACTATGTGCTGGATGCTTTATGTGCGGTCGTTCTCAACAGGTCTATGATAGAGGTAGCAGGCCACATTTTAAGACGGAGAGATGGGCTCAGCAAGGTAGGTATGCCTTGGCACGTTTCCTCTATTAGTAAATGGCCAAACTGGGGCGAGAATACTATGTCCTTTCCACTGTAATAGGCCTTGGACTAGGCACAGAGGCTGCAAAGATAATTCAGACACACTTGAATTCTTTGTGGCCAGGAAGAGAATGCTATAGTTTAACATTTACTAAAGAGAATCCAAGAATGTCAGTAACTTCCCATCTAATTTGACTCCCTCATTTTACCAATGAGCAGGTGAAGGTCTGGAGAGGTGATCTGACCTGTCCAGGTGACAGCTGGCCGGCTGCAAAGCTGGAACTATTACCGCGGCCTCCTGACTCCCAGATTAGAGCTTCTCAGGGCTGCAGCACGCCCGAGGGCAGATTGGGGGACTGTTGCCAGAACAAGGAAATGGAGAATTAGGAACAAGGCCGTTTCCAAGTCACCTGTCTCCGTGTGTGGAGTTCGGAGTAAAGAAAAACGGAGCTCTGGGAACCAGTCAGTGAAGACTGTTTCATAACTGTCCTTTTCAAATAGCTCAACACCATGTTCTTTTCCTATGACCTCTTGCAGACTCAAGGACAAATTTCAGAACAGCCATTTTGTAAGATTCCTGTTCCTTGCTCCCGACCCGAGGAGACCCTCACTTATGAAGACCCTAAGGGACCCTTGCTTATTAAAAACCCTGCTGCTGGCTGGGTGCGGTGGCTCATGCCTGTAATCCTAGCTCTCTGGGAGGCCGAGGCGGGCGGATTGTTTGAGCTCAGGAGTTCGAAACCAGCCTGAGCAAGAGCGAGATCCCGTCTCTACTATAAATTAGAAAGAAATTAATTGGACAACTAAAAATATATAGAAAAAATTAGCTGGGCATGGTGGTGCATGCCTGTAGTCCCAGCTACTCGGGAGGCTGAGGCAGGAGGATCGCTTGGGCCCAGGAATTTGAGGTTGCTGTGAGCTAGGCTGACGCCACGGCACTCACTCTACCAGGGCAACACAGTGAGACTCTGTCTCAAAAAAAAAAAAAAAACCCTGCTGCTTCTGAACAGCAATTCCCATTTTGGAATTTTCCCATTTTTGTTCCCAGTAGAACCAAGGACTCCATTTACTATTTTGCACCCAAACACTCTTTGTTTTGAAAGATCTTGGCTAACCATGAAGTTCTCTTTATTCACCAATCACAGATCATTTTCCCCCACTCTATCCTTCTGAAAGACAAATAGAAACTTTGGGTGCATGGGAGATGGTCAGTGAATTGACAGTCCACGTGCCAATGACAGTCGCCCTTGACCGAGTGCCCCCTTGGAGGTCAGCACTATTATTATCCCCATTTCACAAATGCAGGGACCAATGTTCAGGGGAGGCCATCTTGACAGGAAGCTGCAGGGCTGGGGGACCTAAGCTACTGGGCTGAGCTATGAAGAGGCTTCCCTTAGTCTGGGCATCTTACTGAGGTTAGAAGAGCAGCAGCTCAGGCATTTTGAACCTAGAGCCCTTGGCTACCCCTGGATGTCCTGAAAGAATAAGCCTCCTTCCCAGAGGCTGAGGGGGCTGAGGCGCTGTAGAGGGTGAAGGTAACACTCAGGTGGAGGCCCAGCCATCCTGGGAACACTGGGCTGGGGCACACAGAGCTCTGCAACGTCACACACCAAACTAGGACACGGGCATCCCACAAGTGGGCAGGGTGGACTACTTGACCCATGGGGCAAGACAGCAGAGGGGTTTTCATGCCAGAGAAGTGGGGGTTCCCACCCAGATTCTTCCTCTGAAGACCTGTGTGACTTTGAGCAAGAGTTTTCATCTCCTCAAGCCTTGGGGCCAGTACAACCTACCTCAGTGTTACTTCAGATGATTCTACAGGACGTTGCCCGGTGCCTGGAAGTCAGAGAGTGCTTACTAATTGAGAGCTGCCATCCTCACTACCTGCCCGGTGCTGCTCCAAGAGCCCCCTTGATTCCAAACCTGAAATATTCTATTTCTGCCTCACTCCAAGAATGTCCCACACTGAGGCTGAACTGTGGCTTTCCGCATGGCTTGCACCAGCATCCAGGGCCAGGCAGCTCTCTGTGGGTCACTGTCCCCACATCACAATCTGGATAGAAGCGTGCCTCCTGGTGCAATGACCCGGGCCGGGACAGTGGTGCTGAACAGTGACCTGGAGTGAACAAGCAAGTCAACGGAAAGCAAAAGAGAACTGAGAAAGGATGGGAAGCTTCAGAGAAAAATGCAGAGGTGGGGATGAAAGTGAGCTGGATTCCAGGAAGCAAGACACTGCGCTGAAGGACAGGGTCTGGTGTCCCACACCGCTGGGCTGCAAGCCTGGCTCTCCTCGTACTAGTGTGTAACTTGGAGCAAATCACCAACTCTCTCTGAGCCTCGGTGTTCTCGCTTGTAAAATGAGGACGCTAATAGTTCCTTCAGAAGTTTGCAACGTGCAGTGCCCGGCTCATGATAAGTACTCAATATAACTTGGCTATGATCATAAAAATTATTATTATCTCTTACTGGTCAAGTAATCAGCTAGATCTCGCAAAGACTGTATGTGGGTGGAATCGTGAGTCCCATTTCACTGATGGGGAAGTCCAGGAGAGGGGCAGAGCCACCTCAATGGGTAGAGCCTTTCATTGCACCCTGCTGCTGCCGGGCAGGCCCCAGCTGGACCCTGCGTGCCCAGCAACCAGTGGTGCCACGTGCAGGGGCAGAGCCATTCCCAGCCTTTTGGCCACCCTTCCCCACACTGGGACTTTTAAGCGTGGACAGAGCTTGACAGCAAAAGCTGCAGGAGCTGGCCTCACGGGGGCAGCACGAGCCTTGGCAAGCGCAGGCTGGCTGCTGCAGCCAGGGCTGAGCTGGCCCGGCTGGGAAGTGGGGTGGGAGCCTGGGTGGGGCTGGCCCACTGACTGAGCTGCCAGTGCTGGGAGCTCAGGCCCAGGCTTCCAGAGAGAAGGAACCAGAGGGGCACTGATACAGGAGGCCTCATCTCCCTCCTCTCCCCTTCCCTGCAAACTCCTTTCCCACCATCTGCATTCTATTCAGTAAATAGGGGCTGAACCAGGCCGGCCAGGTGACATGGGGGATTGAATGGGACATATCTCCAGTCCCCTAGGGAGTGGGGGAGGCCAGTGCAGGAGTGGCACAATGAGGACATCGGGCTGGGTACAGTCTGGCCAAAAGAGCATTTCCCAAGCCTCCGAGGACCAGGCAGAGCCTCAGGTGTGTCTTCGGGCTGCACGTGGACCCCTCTGGCCTCTGCTCACAGTGTGGTTCTAGGGCCCAAATGCCCTGTTCTGGGCCTCCCTCGGTCCCTGAGTCGGAAGCTCTGTGATTCTGGCCAGCAGTCCAGAGGATTTTTGTGCAGGCTCACACCTGATAGCCTTTGTGCTGGTGACAGAAAACCTTGATAGAAGGGTCACGAGGGAAGAATGCAGCTGTTTGTTGAACACTCCCTGCCAGGCCCTGAGCCACGTGCTGTGCTGATATTGTTCTAGGCATTTTTTGCCCTTCCCAATATTCCTTCACCTGTTCTTTGTGGTGATGGACCTGACTAAGGCTCAGAGAGGTCAAGTGACATGCCCAACGGCACACAGCCACCAGTCCCAGAGGCGGATGGAAACTCAGGGCCGTTTAGTCTGAAGCTTTCACTCTCCAAGTAAGCAGGTGTGGGGTTGGAGAGGGCAGTGCGGCGGGTGCCCAGCCCATGGCTGAGGAAAGCAGCTGGGATGTCCGGGGCCCTCAAGAGCGGTGCCTGCCTTGGACCCTGCACCTTGGGCCTGGCACATGTCAACACCGGAACACTTAAGACTTAAAAAAAAATCATTTGGTAAGACAGGACAGCTAAGCCTTCTGTTTTCTCGTCCACCCTGGCCTCTGCCAGAGATGGCTCAGTCCCCCAATCAGACCAGAGTCCACGTGGCCCCTGATCCCTGAGCATTTTGGCAGGAAAGGGGCTGGGAGTGGGAGGAGACGCGTCTGGGTGCAAGGTGGCCGGCACTTCCATCTTCAGGCTCCTTCAACCCACTGGACTCCAGGCCTTCTGGTCCTGCTTCCCTTTGCCCTTAAATTTTCAACCTGAGCTTCCTTATTTCTAAAACGGGTCTCCTGCTGCTGGCTGCACTGGCAATTTGCAAGGAGTCAGTGAAATCGTATGGGAGAAAGGAGCTGTGGGGCCAGAGTATGCAGCAGACAGTCGGTAATGAGGATGACTGCTGAGCGCAGCCTGCTGTCAGAAAGCGTGATCCGTGCAGGGCCACTCGCCGACCGAGCTCTGTCCTGTCTCTATCCCCGGTCTCTCTAACCTGCCAGTCAAATGAGACTCCATCTGAATGATTCCTGTGCTGATCTTATAAATGTTTGGTTCTAGCTGGGGCAACTGAGACAGTCTCTCTCTCCCTCCCTCGCTCTCTCCCTCTCTCTCTCTCTCTCTCTCTCTCTCTCTCTCTCCCTCTCGCATTGTGTCTCTCTTTGTGTCTCCCCCTCCCATCATCTTTAATCTGTCTGTCTCCATTTCTTCACTACTCGAATCAGTTATTTGAACAATGAAAAGCCGGACGTTTCTTCCCAAGCCCACAGCCCAGAACTTGTTCAGGAGTTCTCCTCCCTCTGGCATCCATTGAGTGAGAAACACCCAAGCTCCCACTGTGCTCTGGCCAGCGCTTTCCGCCTGAGACTTCAGCCAGTTCATCGTGGTGGTGCCCGCAGCTCATCTACAAAACATCCGCTTCCTGCCCAGTTTGCAGAGAGAAGAAAACGGAAGAGGCCTCTTGAGTGTCCTTCAGGACTCCAGACAAGTGCATCTCTCTGTCTTTTGGTTAGAGGTGGCATTTAGCCAGAATGCTGATGGATTGGTAACATGGAGAAGAAAGGGCAGCACCATTAATAACACTGACCGTTCCTGAGCAGAGGTGGTCCCAGAGGCTATCCAACTGCCCTGAAAGCAGACACCGCTCACTTTTCAGCCTTTCTGGTCTTCCCACACCAGACATCATCTGCACATGGCTCAACCCATAGCAGCAACCATGATTCTTCATTTGCACGGAGTCTGGCTGAGGTCTCAGCTCCCCCAGGTTGGGCAAGCACTTTCCTGTCTCTGAGCCTCCATTTCATCCTCTGTATAACAGGGACTTCCCATCCCTGCTCCCCAAGTTTCAGGGTTAGTGGGAGGACTTGATGAGATAACCCACAGAGGCGGTATCCTTGGCACTCAGTGGTCCCCCACCCCCCCGACAAATCTCCGGGCTCTTCTAGAATGTTGTTGCATTGCAGGCAACAAATCTCTGACTCTGCAAATAAGGGCACTAGTGGTACTTTCATTTTGACTAGACATTGCATGTCCAGAACTCTACCCAGAAAAAAAAAACGAAAGCTCATAAGGATACATATACATGGATGATAATTGCTGCACTGGTTGTATTTGCCAAGAGAGAACTGAAAAATCCCCAGAAGACTAACGTACATCAGTAAGGGGAAGGCTGGATGAACTGAATAAACTACAGTGCTCTGCAGTATCGGGTTAGGCAACTGTGAACAATAAGGAGGGTTTTTTATTGATCTGGAGAGATGGGCATGATGCATTTGGTGGAAAAGGTTACAGAGAAATAGATATAGTATGATTTAAAAAGAATCATTCTCTTTTTCCCTCCACTCCTACTTGCGGACATATATGTTTCTATCACCCTGAAGACAGGTATGGAATGAGTCACTCCGGCGTCAGCATGGCCTGTCTGTGGCTGGGAGACAGGGAGAGGAGAAAGGAGGTTTCAGAGTCCATTGAATTAATTTCTATTCATCTCTGAATTGTTTGCTTTGTTTCTAAACTCATGCATCATATTTTTTTGTAATGAAATAAAGTTGTTAGAAAGCCACTGCTCAAAAAAGTCATCAGTGAATGACATGAGTGAATGAATGAAGTGTGATAACCCTACCATTTGCAAGTCACTCTTTTGAGATTGGAGGTGTTTTCGTTTTCCACATTCTCTACCAACATGCAAATTCCCTTGAATGGGGCTGACAAAGCCTAAATTGTCACTGATCGCTAATCTGGGGCTTGTCAGCCTCAGGCCAAGATCAAAATAGAAATGTGTGTGTGTGTGTGTTTGGGGGAAAGAGAAGACAAAATATCAAGTCAGCCACCTCTGGGTGCCCGGCAACTTGCTAGGTGTCTTCACACACACACACCAGTTCATTGAATACAGAAAAAATCCGCAGGGCATCGGTCCACCTCATTTCCTCATTTTATGACCAAGGGCACTACGGCTTAAAGGGTTTCTGAGCATCCTGCCTAAAGTTGCACCCCCAAAAGCTGAGCCAGATGCAAACACATCTGACTCCAAGACAAAGAGGAAACGTTCCAGAGTCCCAGATGTTAGTAGACTTCTGCTTTAAAACAATACTAATGACAATCACAGTCATAGTGACAATAGCTAATGTTTATTGAGTCTTAGCTCCATTCCTTGCTGATCCTTTACTAAGTACTTTAAATGATTATCTCAATTAATCCTTGCCAGGATCCAATGATAAGAATCATTATCATTCCCATTTTATACATGAGGAAATTGAGCTGCAAGAGGATAATTTGAGGAAGGACACAAACGCAGAAAGTGAAGGCAAGAACTTTGACCTGGAGCAGTCTAACTCCAGAGCCTGCCCTTTCATCCCCCAGGAGGATAAAGCCATTCATTGCAACAGCTTTGACGCTGGAACCCGGGCCTTGGAACTGCCAATCTAGGGCTCCTTGCACTAGGCCAGACTGACATCAGTCAGTCCCCGGGCATCGCTCAGAAAAAACAAGTCCATGTCGAAGAAGGCTGGGAGACTCAACTTGCTCTGTCCCCGCCTTGGTTTGCCCTGATTGACTTTATGGGCTACTAAGGGTAACTTTGGCCTTCCCTGCGTTATTATGGAGCATTTCAGTTCAACATCCTCTTAGATCCTGTTGCGTACTTCCCACGAGTCCAGGCCTGTGCAGCCCAGGCCTGATGTCTCACGCCTCCAGGGTGGCAGGACAAGGTCCTCCAGGACTTTGTCAAGGAGAAGGCCATCCTTTTCTAAGACAATGTGTGCCAGAATTCCACTGTTTCCTTCCCATCCGAATGACTTTTGTCATTTCTATCCATCACCAAAACATTATTTACTATTATAATTTAAACTCAAAAAAATTTAATTTTTAGGGGAAATCTATATCACTGCTATAAATGGAGAAGCAGCGTGGCTTGTTATAAATAGAAGGTTATTGTAAAATGAAGATAATAAAAGCAGAACAAAGCCACTCAGTTATAGCTGGGCATTGCGGCTTGCAGAGAGCTGAGCCTAAGCAGGCCTGCCCTCTGTTTGTCTAAACAGGAGAGCAAGCTTTGCAGAGGCAGTGGAGACAGCCTAGCATCTCCTAAGACTGTCTCCTTGACACTACCTGAAGGCCTGGGAAAGAAGTGGAGACACCCACCACCCTCTGTGCCTGGGGCTGGCGGTTCTGACCCTGGCGGCTGCCAGCTACGGTTGGGCAGCACCATGTTGGACGCATTGTCCCCGCCCCGTGCTCCGGTGTTATCCACGAAGCTCTCACAACTGCTTTACCATCTCCCATGCTCATCGGTGCCTCAGAAAATGCTCTTGGCCAAAGGACTTGTCTTGCACAGTGATGCCCAGCCCAGCAGCCCTGTCTCAGGCTGACCAGGGGCCCTCAGCCAGCTTGGGGGGCTGCTTTGGGAGCCTCCAAGGAAAAGGCCAGTGAGGGGCTGGCATTACCTTCAATGGCAGTGTGGCCCCTGAAAGGAGAGTGGAATTAGGGGAGGCGAACTCTATATCTTTTCTCTCAGATAATTTTTTATAATGACAAAATATTTATATATTGCTTAATAATAATAAAGACTTTTCCAAGACAGTCTGGTATTTCAGTCCACTGTCCTGCCAGTCCTTTCAGTTCCGGGGAGACAGTGCGTCTCGCCTGGATTTTGAATCCAGGCTGGGAACTTGCCAACTGGGTGATCTTTGGCAAGTTATTCAACCCCTTCAAGCTTCCCTGGGGACCACATAACCTACCTTGCAGCATTGCTGTGTGCATAAGAGTGCCCTACTCCACAGTGGCTGTTTGGGTGCGTTGGCGGTCAGATGGCTGTGTGAGGTCATGCAAACAGCTTTCCCCACCTTGACCCCACTCCCATCGCTAGCAAACTGAGGATGTGATTAGATCTGAGATCCCCAGCTAAGGCACACTAGTCAGATCCAATTTTCAGACTTGTTTTTATAAGTCACAGAGTGTTTTCTGATTAGCTGCCAACATTTAAAAATCAGGAGATTGTACATAGAAATCCAGGTTTCTCCTGAGAAATCTACAGATCTGGCAACCTTGGGCCCACATAGTGACAATCAGCAGGGACTGGGCAGAGGTTGCCCCCTGAGCAGGACTCACCGACACAAGCTGTTTGGCTATTTAAGTTGCTGGGTGTTCAATATTCCCAACAGCTGCATGTTAGGGATGAGAAAACTGAGGCACAGAGCTTGCATAACTGGCCCCAGCTCATACGAAGCTGAACAGGGAGCCAGGACTCGACCCCACATGGTCTGGTTCTGTGTGTATTTATTTCCCATGCTGGCCAGGGTCATGTGCCAGGTGCTGGGGAGACAGATGGAGGCAGCGAGGCTCCCAGTGTTCTCTCTGCAGGTCTCTCACGCCTGCCTGTGCTGGGGAGGCGAGGGTTAACCCTGCCAGGCTTGTCTCAGCCCAGGCCAGAGGAACTTGCTGGAGGTGGATGAAGCACAGACTTCCCTCCTAGTAACAACTGGTGTTGACCCTGACAGCAGCCCGAGGCCCCAGCTGGCCCCCAGCGGACCCTTGCCGGCCCCCCAGGGCAAGGGAGAGCCCTGCACTGGGCTCTGTTTTGGCTTGGCAGAGGAGCACACCACCTCCCTGGTGCTCCGGCCCTCGTGTTTACCCTGCAAACAGCCAAGTGCTCCACACCATCATTTAGAGGCCAGGGGGCGTCTGCCGCAGGGCACTGGGCGGTCCAGGCCAGTTTGAGCTGTCCTGGGACCTGCCTCCTGCACGTGCCCAGAGCCCATTTGCCTAGGAATCACTCACTGGGCCCCACACCCCTGCTGGTGCAGACACGTGCAGGCAGCCAGGGAGGGGCGGGGGAGGGGCAAATCAGGAGGTGCTGCTGGGCTCGGGCTGACACAGCTATTGAGCCCTCTGACCTTGAGTCTCTGGGTCTCCAGGCCTCAGTTTCCCCATCAGTATCTGCCCTTCCAGAACCCTGGAGAGCAACAAACTCAGGGACTCAGAAGATTCCAGTGAAGCCCCTGCTGGGAGCGTGGCAGTAGGACATCGGCCATCATTAACATTCATTGCCGAGTTGGCAGAGTTCAGCTGGAGGCATGGAACTAAGACTCCAAAAACTTGTCATGGAAGCATAACATACCTTCAGAAAGTGTGCCAATCATAAATGTACAGCTCAATGAATTTCCACCCTCGAGCATGCCTGTGTAATTAGCACCCAGATTGAGAAGCAGAACATCCCAGCACCGCAGAGAAAGCCCTCATATTCCCCCTCCAGCCACCAACCAGCATTTACCTTGCATCACCTCCTAGAGTGATCACCATGATTCCAGGAGGTAGGTGTCGCATCCTTCCCGTTTTACAAATGGAGGAACAGGGGCTCAGAGTCTGATTTGAACCCAGGCCTGTTACCTCCAAAGCCCACGTCTTAACGACTGTGCTGGGGAAAGGGTGGCCTGGGGTGAGTACAGGTGGGGCCTTGTGACATGCACGCGCTTGTCTTCCAGGAACTTCCAGACTCGGGTAGCCGAGGCAGAAAGGGTGAACCACTCCTCAAAGGGTGTAAATGTGTCACTTCTCATCTGTCTCTCCCCATCCGTAAGGACAGGGACCGTGTCTTGTTTGCTGCGCAAAGCCCTGCTGCGCACCCGGAACACAGCAGGTGCTCAGTAAGTACTTGCCAGGTGAATGAATGAGGGAATGAATGAGAAGGAAGGGAGGAAAGGAGGGAGAAGGGAGAAGGTAGGGAGGGAGGAACAGTCAGACAAGCTCCCTTTCCACACTCTGGGCTTTGCCTCCTGGGCCTGCCCACGCATGCGCCCAGCCCCCAGCCTTCGCTGCAAACTCCTGGTTCCCAGATGTCCTCCCAGAGCAGCCCTGGGCCTCCTGAGGCCACAGTGACTACTCAGCATTGGCTGCCTGTGATTTTTTCTGAGGACTTTTGCACGTACACATGTGTCCTTTCTGGGTAGGGAGCAGAAGACGGGAAAGGTAAGAAATGTGGACTCAGCCTTGGCCTACCTGAGGGTAGGCATGGGCCGGAGAGGGCGGGAGGAAGCGGGCTCACCTGCAAAGACCCTCGGATCCCAGCGCCCCCCACCCTAATTTCTCACTCTTGCCTGATTGCACCTGAGGCTCTCCCACTCCCAGCCCTTGCTCCTGCCATTCCTTCTGCCTGGAAGGTCCCTCCACCTGGCAGGAAGGGCCACTCCTCTGACTCTTTGAGGCTCCACTCCAGTGTCAGCTCCTCTCTCCTTGACGGTTCCCTTCTTCGGGGGTTTCCCCTCCCCAGAGGTGGAATGCGCCCCCCGCCACGCCCTCTCTGCTACTCTAAACACACCTCCATAACCCTGCACACCTACGGAGCTCGTGGGGACTCCTGGGTCTCTCCACCTCGTTAGACTCTGAGCTCTGAGGTGGGGTCCTGGATTAACTGTCTTTAGGTTCTGTGTTTGTCTTGGTGCCGGGCACAGGGTAGATCCAAGTAGATGCTGACTCAGCCAAGTAATTAATGGGTGACTATCCTACCTAGTCGCCTGATGCCTCGAATTCTGCCACTTGAGCATATTCTTTGTAACAAACACAAATCAAATATGCACCATCCCTGCAACTCGGATTTATTCTTTTCCAAGAACATATGTTAGAGGGTGAGCAGAGAGAGGCTGTCAGGTCACTGAAGACACGACACGGAAAGGGCTGGAAGCGGGGAAGCCTATCTTCTCATCTGCCCCAGGGAAGGCTTGAGTGTTCTGCACCCCCCCTCCACCCCCTTCCCAGTGTTTTACAGCCTGAAAACCCAACAAGATTTGTCTGCTACTAACTCCTACTGCTTTTATTCCTAGAGCTGCTACCCCAGAAATCAGGAGATCTGGGCCCCGGCTGTGTGACCTTGGGCCAGCCCCTTCCCCTCTCTGAATTTCCGTTTCCCTGTTGGTGAAAGGAGGAGGGCGAGGCTCGAGGTGCTGTCTACAGGGTCCCCTGCTCTGACCTTCTGACTCTCCCATAGTTTCTTTGGATTGTGGAGCCAGTCCCTCCTCCCCTACCTGAAGGTGTGTATATTTCTAACTCTTAAGTTAAAATTAATTTTATCAAGACAGCTTTCTTAGGCTTTCACAGAAAATATTTCAGGAAGACTGGCGATCCCCCAGCAGTGATGAGAACACCGACAGCACGAAAAATAGCTGTTATTTATTGAGCATCTGCTTGTGACGAAAGCCTGCAGAGTCAAGCGCAGTGAATCCTAATAACACCCCGTGAGAGGAGTACAATGTGTTCCCACTTACTGGTGTGGATACTGAGGCCCATGGAAGTGAAATCATTGGTCCAGGTTGGCACTGTAAACAATGGGCAGAACCAGCATTCAAACCCAGGTCTGCTCAGTCCCAGAGCGAGCAATCTTCATGATGAAGCTGGACCCCAATCCGGACCTCCCCGTGGCAGTGCGATTCTGCTTTTTGAAGGCTTCTTAAAACCGCACCTGCTCATTGATCCTTAGCCAGAAGCTATGAGTCCCGCCAAGGAAGTTACATTAGCTCCTCTTTCAGAAGAGGAAACTGAGGCACAGAGGGGTCAGTGACTTGCACAATGTGGCGATTCCTAACATTATAGTGCTCGTGGACTACTGCGGAATATGGAAATTGGAATGACATAATCAGAAGGATTACAAAGCAAATGCCAAATTTTATAAAAATAAGTTTGGGGGACATTGAAGCTTTGGATAAGCGTTTATTCAGTACATCAATGAACACATGAAGAAGGACATATATTTTTAGCTCTGCCTCCTTGCCCCCTTCTCCAGGGCGGGCCACTTTGTAGGTCCTGGAGTCGACTTCGTCGATGGAAGGAGCGAACACATCGAATGACACCTGAGATCTCAGCGACTTGCCAGTTTCCCTCTGGAGGCCTGGGAGGCTGGGATGTGGCGTGGTCTCAGATCCGCGGCCTTATGTGACTTCCTAAGGTCTGCGATTCCCAGCAGGCCAGACGAGGGCAGCACACTGTGCACCTCGTACATAGCCCCAGAACCACAGCTGGCCAAGACGTCTCTCAAGCCGAGAAAGGCTGGCGTGGATGTTTTTTGCTTCAACCAATGAAAGGCCTGACTAGAAGTGGCTTAAGCAGTGAGTTCATTAATGCTCCCCCATTACAAGAACTCTGGAGCCATGAAAGTTCCAGAATGTGCCCTCCATATTTCTGATCCTTTGTACATGGGTGTGGCCTTGGCTTGTCGCTTCAGGGTTGCAATATGGGGGCTGCAGCTCCCAGCATCACAGATACCCATGTCAATGTCTGGCCGAAATGGGGCGTTTCCCTTCACAAATGGATCACACGCCCATGTGCAAGGAAGCCTGGGAAAGACCGGTCTGCCATTTCCATTACCATCCCCTCTGCAACGGGAAGTGGGCCCTGTCTGAACGAGGAAGTGCTTTGGATTGCAGGAGACTGGCCACAGGTTGTGTAATCAATTGCACCTGCCACAACCGGCAAAGGAGACGCTATTGCCCACCCTCCAGCATAGCTCTGCAGCTGCCTCTCACATGGGTCACGGAATGAGGTAGCCAAACGAAGCTGTCCCGGCAGTGGCTTGTTCTTCATTCTCCCCACTCTCCCCTCCCCCACACTACTCACTTCACCCTCGGCCCTCCTCCGTGTGAGAATGGGGTGTGAGCACAGAGAATCTCCTACTACAACCTGGTGTCTTGGGCATCCACAGCATGCCAGGTCCTGTGCTGAGCACCGAATCTATTGCCTCATTTATCCTCACAAAAATCCCCATTTTACAGATGGGGAAGCTGAGGATCAGAGAAGTGAGGGGACTTGCCCAAGGTTCCACAGATGATGAAGGAAGAAACTGAGGTTGGAACTCTGTTCTCCATGACTCCAGAGCCTGCCCTCTTAAAAGCTATTATTAAATTACCCTGATTTAAAGGCTCTGAGATTCAATCCTAGAGCCTATGAGCTGGAGCCTGGATTTTCATTCTGCGGTCATCTCCCTGGCTCGAGACCAAGCAGGCGATGTCCCCTCTTTCCCCACCTGGCCTGGCCTCAGCTGATTCCTGATTGAGGCTCTGGCTTTGGCTGGCTCCTTTGCTCCTATCAGTTGCTTTCTTTGCGTGTGTGTGTGTGTGTGTGTGTGTGTGTAGGTGGGGGTTGGGATACGGGGGAAGCACATTTACCTGCCACCTTCAGGAGCGCCTCTCTCCAGGAAACTCAGACCCACAGCCATCCGAGCCCCTACTCTGCCCCTGGGCAGGCTTCGGAAGGTGCACTGGCAATCAGATCCGGCCTTGGAATCGCCGACGTGGAAAGTCCAGGGAAACAAATCCTGTTGGCTCTGGGCAGATGCAGTCGTCACTGTCCCCAGCCCCAGGTTCTGGCTGGTTGGCCTCCTCCTGGGCTCAGGCACAGGCAGGGGAGGGCGAGGGTGCTGCAGGAGAACGAGGGTCCAGGGTGCTGCGTGTGTTCTCACGTGGGCTTGGCCACGCCGGCCTCAGCAGCCGCTCTGCTAGAACAAACCTGTTCCCCACCCTGGAAAGAAAACCCATGGGATAGAGTGAGGTTACACATGCCAAGTAAACACAGCTAAGCTTGCTGTGCATTTTCCCCAAAATAAAGACCATCACACACCTCCAGTATCCATGGCCTGGCCTCCTCTAACTAGTCCCCATAAGAAAAGTTTGGCTCAGAGGAGAGCTGTCAGACACACAGCAAACCATCTGCATCATCTTGTCCGTCTCACTCTGCACACTCCCTTCTCTGGATCTAAAATGCCCACATAGGAAGGACACTCATCTTCCACTTACAATGGAGAACCACTTGAAGTCAGGAAGCTGGTCACCCTACAAATATTCCTGGGCTCAGGCTGTCCTTCTTAGCTTAGAATACTGCACATGCCTGGACTGGTATCCATCCATCTGTCCCTCCAGTCATCCATCCAACCAGTGCTTGCTGTGTGCTAGCGGTGTGCATGCCCTGTGCCGCACACTGAGGATCCAGGGACCGAGATGTCCCCGCCTGCCCGGGGCATACTGCACAGTGGTGGAAGCAGACAGGGCAGCTCATGATCATAACACAAGGAGCTAAGAGCCCCTGGGAGAGGCCCATCTGTGCCTCACCCCAGAGTGTTGAGCTTAACTGGGCGTTGCATCACTTCAACTCTTTCAGGAGCAGAGGATGCTCTCAGGAAGCACCCTACGCAGGGAGTGACCAGATTTGTGTTTTGGGAAGACCACCCTGGAATTGAGAGGGTGGAATTAGAGGCAGACCCCGGCAGGGAGGCTGAACCGAGGCAGCTGGAGAGGATGTGGAGGGGAGGGGAGGAGGGAGTGGAGGGATGGATTTGAGCAACATTTAGGAGGTGGTGCTATTAGGATTGGGTGAGACATAAGATGGAGTGATGAGGAAGAGAGAGGGGCAGGGCGACACCCACATTTCTGAGTTGGGCAATGTAGTCTATGCGGGGCCCTTTATCTGTGAGAAAAGAGGTCGTGACAGAGGGGGTTGACTCACCAGATGATTCAAAAGTCAACGGAGCTGGGATGGAGCTCGAACGTCAAACTAAGGTACTCCTGTCCCAGGAGATGATGGCCTCGGCATGCCTGCGGGAGGGGTGGTGTCCCCCTTAGAGCTGTGGTTTTCAACTGGGGGTTCTCGACCCAGGGGACATCTGTCAATGTCTGGAGACATTTCGGTTGTTGCAGCCCTGGGGGTGGGGGTGCTCGTGGCATCTAGCGGGCAGAGGCAGGGATACTGCCAAGCACCCTGCAGTGCACACGACGGCTGCCCACTGCACAGAACAGTCGGGCCCCAAACGATAACGGTGTTGAGGTTGAGAAACCCCACTCCAGGAAAGCCAAATAGTGAAGTTCAGTCACGGTAGCCATGGAGCCAGACGCTCAGGTTCAAATCTCAGCTCTACCACTTAGTACGTGTCTTATCATGGGCAAGTTACTTGCTTCTCTGTGACTCGTGTTCAGGGAGCTATGCGTGTCCTGGTGAATAGGAGGTCAGCGCTTAGTAAAAGGTAAGAGGTCTCTAAGCTTGTCCATTAGTCCATGCAGATGGCCACACTTTGGGAGCAGGAAGAAGCTGACCTTCGCCATGTTCAGCCCTGAACACTGGGCATGACACCTTTCTGTAAATTAGTTATGACCACGTTACCATGGTAGGACTCTTATAGGATGCAAGGCACTGTACAAAGTGTCTTGCATGTATTAACTCATGGCACCTTCTCAAAGACCCTGCCAAGTAAGGCTTTTATTCCCATTTTACAGGTAGGAAATTTGAGACTCAGAGTGGCTGAGTGTGTACTAGACACTAGGATCCTATGAAGAATAAGGCTCCTCTGCGCTCTCCAGGACCGCAGTCTAGTTAGAGAGACAGGAAAGTAAACCCACACTATAACATGACAACAGAAATTGTCATTTCCACTCTGCCTCCTCT
The DNA here is from genome assembly GCF_000956105.1 of Propithecus coquereli. Taxonomy (NCBI): domain Eukaryota; kingdom Metazoa; phylum Chordata; class Mammalia; order Primates; family Indriidae; genus Propithecus; species Propithecus coquereli. Next base: position 1,540,888 of record NW_012148631.1, on the reverse strand, counting down.
GACATGCATTCAACGAATAACTAATGCGCATTTAGTCTGGGCCAGGCCCTCTCTTGGTCAGCGGGGTTCCTGCCCTCAGGTAGCTCACAGTCGAATGGACCAGACAGATTGCAGGACAACCAGGCTATGCACACCCACCAGCATCTGTATGACGTTGCACTTCCACGTGCCAGGTACTTACAGGCTTTGGCTCATTTAACCTTAAAATCCATCATGACGAGGCAGTATTGCTATCCTCGTTTTACAGTTTGGGGACCGAGGTTTTGAAAGATTAAGTAACTTGCCCAATGTCTTAGAACTGGTCTGTGGTGGAGCCAAGTTTTGACCCCAGAGCTCAAGGTCTTAATCACTCAGATGGGTCCCTGCCCTGTTCTCCAGGCAGCACCTGTGCATGCTGGCACCGAGTGGCTTGCCTACCACCCTTGCTCCGTTTGCCCCAGACATCCTCTGGAACTCCACCCGTACGTGATCGGCAGCCATCCTGGGCTTGCTCGACATCGGGAGGAGGAGCCTTTCTGTGGTTCAAAGACAGCAGGATCCTGGGAAGCTTGTTCCTATGGGGCCCAGATATGTGATAGACAGAGCAGGGCAGCCCTAATACATCCCCTTGGGCCTCGCACAGTCTCCTTGGAGCACTGTCTACTTATCCAGATGGGAGCTCCTTGCACCAGTGTGATCTCCAGTAAGGAAAATATAGGTTCGGTCTGTTTTCTGAGAGAGCCTTTAGGCATGTGTGTATTGAAGCAAGAGGAAGAGGAAACTTGAAAAGACAGTCTCATAAAGGGTGTTCCCTGCAGGAACCTAAGGGGGGTCATTTGCCTTCCTTAGTTTCCTTTCTAAGTGTCTTTCAATGGAACCCAGTCAAATGGCTCCAGTGAACTCCCATTTCAACAAAATACAGGTCAGTGGATCACATTCTCCTGGGCACAGATCCCAGGCGTACCCACGAGTTGTTGCTGGGTACCAGCATACCAGCCGAAACTCCAATGTTGCCTGAATACTGAACAACTAGTAAGCTTTGCACATTTATGTGCAACTCTTTCTTGATTCTACTTATTCCACGGATATTCATGGAGCCTCTCTCAGATGCCAGGCGCCGTACAGCAAACTGAAGACATGGCGGTGAGGCGGGATAGGACCTGTCCTCTAGGAGGAGCACACCGCGTGGAAGCTGTTTCCAGGACGCCTGCTATGGCTGGGGGCTTGGTCTCTTGCCTCCAGCAGTAGACAATCCTTTTAGAACAGCTAAAGAATGAGTACCTCTAACCAGGATGTGGAATGTTCTTTTTTTTTTTTTAATTTCAGTTCTGCCACTTCCTATTTTTTCCTTTCTTTTTTGTGGAATGTTCTGAAATGAGAGTGTCGGACAGGCCTCCACATTCAGCTGTTGGGTTCCCCCAAGGCCTCTCAGCTGTGGTGGCCACTGACCAGGCAGAATTTTCACTAGTGGAGCTGGACAAGCCCTTTAAGTGGAGAACAATTCTCAGGCAGATACCATGAAGATCGGCTGGAAAACGTGGCATGCTCTGGTGTCAATATGAGCTCGACAAATCATGGATGAACTACGTAGGACTGGAGCTGAGCTGCCTCCTAGTCATTCGTTCCTTCAGTCATTCATTCATTCAACAAGCACTTGCTGTGTGCCTGGCACCATACCAAGTGCTTGGCATGGGTGTGCCATTTAAGCTTTGTGACATTTCTATGTGTCAGGTACTGTTAGTGCCCACAGTGAGCAGATATGGAAACTGAAGCCCAGAGAAAGGAAGGACATTGCCCAAGGCATGTACTGCCCAAGCCAGTCAGCAGCACTGAGCAGACTTAGGTCAAGTCCTGGTTCTGCCACCTTCAGCAGTGTGTCCTTGGAATAAGATATCTTGACAAGGTCTTGGTTTTCCTGCGTGCAAAAGAGCTAGGATGATCCTTATCCCACAGCTGCTTTGAGGCTCAAGTAAGATAATGTTCTCAAGGAGCCTGGTCCACAGACACTTTCAGTACATGTCAATTCTCCTTCCTTCTGCCTCCAAGGGGTCTGGGCTGTAACTCCCTCTAGAATCAGGAAGGGCTTGCTCCATCTCTGAGGATTAGCCTTCAGCCCTCAGCCCACCCATTCTGACCTTCTGGGGGCACCTGGGACAGTGGAGTGGAGAGCTCCAGGCAGGCCTGGTTCCCTGGTGGGTGCCCTGAGGGTGCCACCCTGCAAAGCAGTGTGTGGGAGGGGCAGAAGCTTCCCTCAGCCAAGAACTGAAGGACTCAGCAGCTCTACTCTTCATATCTCTGTGCCTGGGCACTGCTGCCAGAAACTAGCAAGGCAATAAGTATCTGAAATGTAAGGTAATAAAAATTTGAGGGGAAAAAAAAAATCCTGCCTACGTGCTAGCTCCCAAAAGGGTCTGTTTATCTTATTGGGAGCTAGGCGAACCGGTCTGAATGGAAATGCTGGTGTCCATCAGAGACCTGGCCCTGCTGGCCCCTAACTATGGGGTCTCATCGTCCTAATGTCAGCATGTCGGGGGGACAGGGGGGAGGACGCCCTGAAAAAACCTCCCTAGTCCCCTCTGGGTTGGAAGACTCAGAAAGCCAGTTTGCAGGACAGGAGTCAGATGAGGGGGTGAGAGATGGAAGTCAGAGGTAAAAAGTTCCACGTGACTGTCCCTGGTGCTGGGTGCTCTAATAGATGCAGCATCCCAAATCCTTACAGCAACCCTCCGAGATAAGCCCATGGACTGTGATGTAAAATACACGTGAAACTTACTGGCTGCCTGATGTGGCTGGAAGAAGGGCGATGCAAGGTGGGTACCCAGGGCCACTATTTAAGGAGGTCCTCACTCTTGGGGCCATGAAAGTGCAGAGTCGGCGTCTGTGAGGGAGGGTTTCCTTAAATATTATCTCTGAGTGCCTCCACTGCCTCTGCCTAGTCCCTGACCTCACGGCAGTTGCTTTTCCAGACCTGCATGTCCTGGGCAGTGAAATTGGGTCTAACAGTACCCACCGCCCAGGCTCACTCTGAGGATGAACTGGGATGTACCCTACGGAGGGGCTTGGGTCACTGCAAACACTTCCTAACTGTTAACCGATATTATTACCAGGCCGTTTTACACAGGAGGAGACTGAGGCTCAGAGAGATCACACAGCCAGTAGGAAGAACCAGATTTGAACCCAGCCTAGTGTGAGGGGTTCGGAGTGAGGTGAGGGTGGAGATGAGGCATTTGCATTGAGGCCTGGAGATAAAGTGACAGGTAGGACTGCTACAAGGGGAGATGGCTTGGACTGGGCTGGTAGCGGCACTGGGGCATTGCGGTCACATTCCGAATCTACCATGAAGCTATAGCCAACATCTCTGAGACTCTGATGGAAGCTAGCAACCATCTCCCACCACGTTATACCCCCGACACCAACATAAACTATCGCACACAATCTCAGGGGATTTGTGGACCTCTCTGAAGCCATGCTTGGTCTGCACATGAAAGAAGCTCTTCATTTTAGGAATTTTATATTGCACGGGTGCAGCACAACATGAGTCCCGGCCAAACTTTTTATGCCCAGCTTTGCTCACAATTTATGCCGATGCTCTCTCTCCCTGCCCTTCCCCTTGCCCTGCCCCACTCTCGCCTGCTGCGACCTGCTTGGAAGGGAAGGCAGAGCCACTGGAGTTGCCTAGGGCTTCCCTGTTCCCCCTGGCCCCTGCTTGGGACACTGCTTGGGTGGGTCGGAGTGGCCCAGGCTGGATTCTCCTGTCACACGCTACACCCTGGCAGCTCTCCCTGCTACGGGCACTGCACACGCAGTGGGGTCAGCTCAGGTTACAGAAATTGGAAGTGGGCAGTGAAGAACTGGCATGTACCAGGAATCCAATAAAAGTGTGTAGAATCTGTGCCCACTTTTGCCGTGATCTCAGTAACAGAATGTGGTAGTCATTAGTATATGCCCGTGCTTTCCCCATTAGACTGGGAGATCTTTGGAGACAGAGGATAGCAACTTTCTCTTATTTATAGGGGAGTAAGTGATGGAAAGAGGAATAGAAGAGAAGAAGAAAAATGTGGATATCACAGTTTCTGCTGGCTCAGCTAGAAACCCTTGTTTGCTTGTGTGCGTTTCTCTTGCCTTTTCTTTTTTTAATTTATTTATTTATTTTAATTTTTTATTTCAGCATGGAGACTCTTTTTCAACAGGCTAACCAGGCCGGAGGCATGTGAACTTGGAGCTGTAGATGAGGATGCAATCCGGTAGGAGGGCATGGTTACAGCACAGAGTAAGCCTCTGACTCTCTCATTTGAGCCCTGGAATCCAGATGGACCTGAAGACCCTTCCTGGTTTTATCAGCCAATGGATTTTTGTTTTGTCCTTTTATATTTTTTTCTAATGCTGGTTTGTGTAGTGTATCTGCTACATGGAGCTAAGAGTCCTGACTAACACACACACACACACGGGGAGAAGTCAAGTAGGCAGGAGGGAAGGAGGGAGGATGGGACGTCTTCACTGCGTAGGGAACGCACCAAAGCCTGTGGCAGTTCAGACACAACAGACTGATCCTAAGGCCTCTGTGGTTTCTCTTGCTGTGGATCTGGGCTAGAATGCAGGCTCCGGGTCAGTCCAAGAAGAGGGCTTTAGGGAGACAGGGAGGCTACAGGTGACTGGGGCTTTGGGCGGGCAGAAGCCCTGGGAAGTAAAGACAGGATTAGCAGAGGCCTGAGCTTCAGCTCCTGGCGTTTACAGTAAACAGAGGCAAGTGGCCGACCTCCCCCTGGCCCTAGAGGGGAGGGGAACAGAAGGGTTGATGGAAAACACCTCCCTCCCACCCCTGGGTTATTAATCGGGGTGGGGGAGTGGGGGGTGTGTAGTGCCCTGAGACAGTTTGGACTGCACAGTAGGGAAGAGCCAGCTGGCCCAGAGCAAAGCTACAGAAGAAAGCATCCACCCTCCCTAAGGCAGGGACAGCTTTAGAGTGAGCGTCAGAGGCCTTCTCCTCCTCCCTTGGCTTTTTCTGGTTCTAGGGAAGCTTAACATCCAAATAAGACGGTGTTACTCCGTTTGCATCTCTTGCTACCCAAAGTATGGATCCTGGGCCGGCGGCATCACCTGGGAGCTTGTAGAAGTGCAGAATCTCGGGCACCATCCCACACCTACTAAATTAGAATCTGTTTTAACAAGGCCCTGGGGGTGATCCTTCTACACATTAAAGTTTGAGATGCACTGTTACACTCCTCCGCACAGCGTGAAATAAGGACAGGTGATTTCGCAGCAACACAAATTGGCCCACTGTATGTGTTTGGATGGGTTATGAAATATTTGGTGTCAAATATATGTTTTGCAAATTAGGTCTTGTTGGAAAACCACCAAAAGAATTAGCTAGTTAAAACAAAAGCAAGAGTAGTAGCATGAACAAAGAGCATGGAAGCCTTGCTTTTATTGATACCATGTGAAGCATCACAACTTCCTTGAGGAAGTTTATATTTTCCTAAATTAAATTTACTTAAATTAAAGCATGACTGTCTAATGTACCATGCTTGTTATATAGTTTGCATTTGTTGAGCTTTTGGTAGTAAGAGGAGCCGTGCTAAGCATTTTACATGCTTGACCTTATAGAATCCTTACCCAGCTTTAGGAGGTAGGTATTATTCCCATTTAGCAAATAAGAAAGTTTAGGAACATACAGGTGATATCACTCTGATTTTTGCATTTCATCTTGTCTTTTACTTTTGTTTTGTAATCCTTTCCCTACCATCCCCTGCCCGCCGACACCCCCCCCATCACTGCCAGCCCTGATGCCCAAGACTTTGAGCTTCCCAAGTTCATTGCCTTCTGGTGGTCACCAAAGGCTGATGTGCAGTGCCTACCATCTGGCTGGTGTCTGCTGGGATAAGAGGCCACTGTACTCACTGCTCCCAGGATCCTGTCTGGACCTTGGACAAGGTGATATATCCAGTTAGGTAATGGGGTAAGTGTTACCCACTGGGAATTCTGAGTGTTAGGAAATAATTATCTATGGGTCTCTGTGTTTTCCTTATTCTGCAAGCTGGCTGCCTTTGTTCCAGACTGTCTTTTCAAGAATGATTGTATAGCAAGCAACCTTGGAAGACAGAGATACAGTGCCTTTCTCCAGAGCAAATAGCAGATTTGTTTACTATTCAGGATAACTAAGATATCATCTCCCTCTGGGTTCAGGTAGGTTTCTACTGCTCATTATAAAATATTTGAGTTCTCTAAGCTTGAGACTCCTCTCCTGGAACACCCTACTCTGCCCCCAGTGTGTGCAACATCAACTGGCCTCCTTCACTTCATTCTGTGGGAATTGGAGTGGGTGAGGGCTCCTTACCTGGCTCATAGCTGCTTTCTCACCGTGTTCTCACGTGGCAGAGGAAGAGAGTGTTAGTGTCTCTTCCTCTTCTTATCGGGGCACTGATCTCATCATGAGGACTTCAACCGCATGATCTCCTCTATACCTAATTATCTCCCAAAGGCCCCATCTCCAAATACCATCACATTGAGGGTTAGGGCTTCAGCATGTGAATTTTGGGGGAATGCAATTGAGTCCATAACATTCTCTATGCTTCCCATCCTACTCGAGCCCTAGGAGGCTGGCCCCCTTGGACTGCATCACCAGGATCCTGTTCCTTCTGCCTTTTGGTTGGGTCCGAAAGGAACTTGAAGGGCCAGAGGAGAATGAGGTTAGTGCATTCATTTCTCCAGGCCCTTTTCTCTATGGTTGTGGTCCCCAACCCCCAGGCCATGGACCAGTACTGGTCCGTGGCCTGTTAGGAACCAGCCGCACAGCAGGAAGTGAGCAGCTGGAGAGCCAGTGAAGCTTCATCTGTATTGACAGCCACCTTATTGCACGCATCTTTGCCTGAGCTCCACCTGCTGTCAGATCAGTAGCGGCATTTGATTCTCACAGAAGCTCGAACCCTACTGTAAACAGCGCATGCGAGGGATCTAGATTGCTTGCTCCTTATGAGAATCTAATCTAATCTGAGGTGGAGCTGAGGCGGTGATGCTAGCACTGGGGAGCAGCTGCGAATACAGATTATCATTAGCAGAGAGGTTTGACTGCACAGAGAGCATAATAAATCAATTGCTTGTAGACTCATATCAAAGAATGGTGAGTGACAATTAAGCTGCATCTGGTGGCAAGCTTTAAGTTGGAATCCAACCCTTATTTTAGTCTGCACATGGCCCACCCATTATTTTATTTTACCACTTCCATCCGCACCTCTTTTCCCCACCATGTGCTTGTCTCAGGCACAGTTTTGGTAAGCCCACAAGCTAACCCTAGCAAAAATGAATAAAAAACAAACATTGCTGGAGAGCTTCATTGAAAAGGAGGAAAGACCCAATGATGGGACAGCAGGAGACTCTAAGACTGCCAACAAAATGAAAGCTGCATTTAAAAGAAAATACCAAGAGTCCTACTTATATTACAGATTCATTGCAACAGGTGATTCACATTCTCCAAGCCCACTTTGTATAATCTGTGGCAGCCAGCTATCCAAGGAAGCCATGGAAACTTCAAAACTGCTTCACCACATGGAGACCAAGCACCCTGCATTAAAAGACAAGCCTTTGGAGTTCTTCAAAAGAAAAAAAAAGTGAACATGAAGAACAGAAGCAATTAATGAAGGCCACCACTTCATCAAATGTGTCTGCACTGAGAGCATCACTCTGAGTGGCTACCACATTACTAAAGCTAAGAAGCCCTTTCCTATTGGTGAAGAGCTGATCCTGCCTGCTGCTAAGGACATTGGCCGTGAACTTTTAGGAGACGCTGCAGTTCAAAAGGTGGCACATGTTCCCCTTATGGCTAGCACCATAACTAGGTGAATTGATGAAATAGCAGAGGACATTGAGGCACAATAGTTAGAGAGGACTAATGAGTCACCGTGGTTCACAGTCCAGGTTGATGAGTCTACCGAGGTTGACAACAAGGCAACAATGCTTGTTTTTGTGGGATATATTTTTAGGAGGATGGGCATGAGGATACATTATGTGTACTTTTGTTGTCAAGCAACATGACAGATGCAGAACTATTCAAGTCTTTGAATGATTGCACATCAGGAAAACTGTTGGTATATGCACAGACAGAGCGGCTGCCACGACCGGACGGCTTTCTGGTTTCACTACTTGGATCAAGGAGGTCGCTTCTGAATGTGAGTCTACGCACTGTATTATACATAGAGAAATGCTGGCAGCCGAAAAATGTCACCTGAACTAAACAATGTTTTACAGGATGTGATTAAAATTATCAACCACACTGAAGTATAATACATGCCCTTAACTCATGTCTGTTCACCCACCTCTGTGAGGAGATGAACACAGAGCACACACGTCTTCTCTTATACACAGAAGTGAAAGACTTTCTAAAGGTAGATCACTGGCTAGAATTTTTGAGTTACCAGGGCTACTCCAGGTATTTCTTTTAGAAAAACAATCACCACTGATGAGCAACACATTTTGGTGACACAGGATAGGTTGCAAAACTTGCTTACTTGTGTGTGTATTCAACCTGCTCAATGAACTCAATCTGTCACTTCAGAGCAGAATGACAAGTGTGTTCAAGTCAGCAGATAAAGTGGCTGCATTCAAAGCCAAACTGGAATTACGGGGGTGACAAGTGAATACTGGGATTTTTGACATGTTTCAAACATTAGCAGAGACTTTGAAAGAGTCTGAGCCAGGGCCTTCTTTCTCCCAGCTGGTGCTTGATCACCTATCTCAGCTTTCAAAAGAGTTTGAGCATTACTTCCCAACCACAAAAGGTCCCCAAACTGGAAAGGAATGGATCCGTGACCCATTTGTGAATAAGCCAGGTGAATCAACTTTGTCCATGCTACAAGAGGATCAGCTGCTCGAGATCACAAATGACAATGGCCTTAAAAGTGAGACAACTTCAAATCTCCATATGTTCTGGGTTAAAGTCAAGGTGAGTATCCTGAAATTGCCACAAAAGCACTGAAAAGCCTGCTTCATTTCCAACATCCTGTCTTTGTGAAGCAGGGTTTTCTGCAGTGAGGGCAACCAAAACGAGATTACTCAGTAGACTGGGCATAAGCAACACACTTTGGGTGTCACTGTCTCCCATCATCCCCGATGGGACCGTCTAGTTGCAGGAAAGCAAGCTCAGGCCTCCCACTGATTCTGCTTTATGGTGAGTTGTATAATTATTTCATTACATATTACAATGCAATAATAATAGGAATAAAGTGCACAATAAATGTAATGCACTTGCACCCAATACCATCCTCCCCCACTGCCCCTGTCTGTGGAAAAATTGTCTTCCATGAAATTGGTCCCTGGTGCCGACAAGGTTGGGGACCGCTTCTCTATGCCACAGCTGCTGCTCTGCAGATCTCTCTTACAGCTACAGAGCTGGCTTGTTGTAGGTGACCACCCCCCCTTTCCCTAGTCAGGCCCTGCCAAGGGTGGCATCGGCATCACACAGTTGACAGCCTGGGTGCTTTCTTGTCCCTTCTTGATGCCTTTCGCTAAGCCTGGCCCACGCTTCAATAAGGCGTCCCTTCATTAAATTTTCCTGAGTTCCCTCTTCTGAGTCTGCCCTCTGTCTCTGGCCAGGAACCTGTTCACGGGAGCCTCCAGGTGCCCTGTCACAGCCTAAGCCCTGGAGGGCAGGCATTAGTAGCCCTGAAGAGTGCTGGGCACAGCTGGCGATGCTTGTGCAGTCACCCGAGCACCGCGGGCCTCCCTCCTTTGCTGTTAGTAGTGGTTCTCAGGCTTTTTGGTTTCAGGACCTCTTTGCCTTCTTAGAAATTACTGAGGACACCAAATAGTTTTTGTTTAAGTGGATTATATCAATCCATAGTTACTATATTAGGAGTAAAAATGAGAAGTTTAAAATATTTATTCATTTAAAAAATCATAAGCACAATGCATATTAAGACAAATGTTTTATGAAAAATAACTAGATTTTCCAAAACAAATCAAAACAAAACAGTGAAAAGAATGACATTGTTTCACATTCTGGCAAATCTTTTAAAATGTCTGGCTCACTAGAAGATAACTAGATTTCATATCAGCATGTGTGTTCGATCTGTTGTGGTTTGTTGTTTTGGTTGAAGTATATGAGGAAATATGAATGATTCTGCGCTGAGTTATTTTGAAACATTGCCTTGTTTAAAAATAATATTTTAAAAATTATTCATGACACCACCAATCTCATCAGGAACTTTTAAGTACTGGGAAACTGTCAAGTTCATGGTGGCAGATACACATTTTCCAAAGTTCTATTTTTTTGGTATAAAAACTAATTTTATAAATGCAACAAACCTTGTCATGTTTTCTTAAATTGACAATTTTACTTTCTTTTTTCAAGAACATGTTTGTCACATACTCAAGACCGAATAATCATAGTCATCTATCACTTGTTCTTTCATGTAAAAATGGTGTTCCATTGGAAAAAGTTGCTAGTCCAGCTTGCAACCCAAACCATGCAAATGTCCTTTTCCTACAGCCAACCGAAGCACGCAGGCAAACTTTGCATGCGGCACAAGTGCTTTAAACACACTTCCTATTTCATTACGCAGAATATTGAAAAAGGCATGCATCTTTTGCTCTATCAAGGACATTCTTGAGTGAAACTAGCTTTTTATTTTCCTTTAAGTAAATGGTGAAGAATTCAGTGACCACTAGTGCAGTTTGGTGCCACCACTTTGGTTCCTGCCAAGCCTTGGTAGTCTTATCCTCTATTGCTTTTGCGTTTGCACCATTAGTGCAAATGTCAATATAGTAAAAAAGTCAAAAAAATACCTTATTATGAAAAGAATGTTGATCCTGCAGATCCCTGGCAACAGTCTTGGGGCCCCCGGAAGTTCTAGGACCACACTTCGAAAACAACTGCCCTACAGTGTAGAAGGAAGTAACAGGGAGTGTTGAGCACATCTTTATTTTGCCCGAAGACCTTTTCTAACATGGAACTCACTTGAGCCTCTGGAATCTAAGTTTCATGACAACAGGAAGTCTTCATCCTCAGAACTGATCAGTGCTTGCATAGGAGATGCAAACAACTATTGATTTAGAAAGAGGATTTAAATCAAATATAAATTTAAAAAAATAATATGTGTTTTCGCTTTGTATAAAGGGAAAGTATGAGCCAAGTGGAAGTAATAATGCATTAAGCTTCATGGAAACAACACCTCTGAGCCTCAGTGTTTTCATCTGTAAAATGTACATGATTCAATCTACTGCTTATCAAATTTTCCATTTAAGAACTTTAAGGGACAAAGGAGAAAATAAATGGGTGTTTCCTGGGAGAACCAAAAGTAATCTGCATCCAACTTATTTTATGAAATTGCTCCTATTTTACTTTCCATAATTTGGGGGACCTCATAATTCTAATCCATCAAATGTTAGTGTTTACCTTAATAGAAAGTAATGTTTTAAATTACTTAGCAACAGCAAGTTTTAAAAGATTGATGCTTTATTTATGCAGATACAAGGTATGGGCTGAAAAGTTATATTATGTGAATTTAAGTAAAAATCCTGAGTTTCAGTGTTAGTTCTGCTGCCTCCTGTTTGTATGACCTTGGATGAGTCAGATTCTTTTGGGTTTTAGGGTCCTCACTTTAAATAATCAGAATGGTGCTGATCACATTTACAACAGTAAAGCCATAACCGATAAAAACAGTGCCTCCAACTCCATGGGAGAACTCATGAGAGAACAAGACAGCAATGTACCTAACTACCTTGCTTAACTTGATGTTGATCATAGATCTAAATGTAAAATGCAGAAATTCCAAGTGCCATGAAATTACCTCATCCCTGGTTCCCAGTCAAACCCCTTGGATTCTCAGAGCCGGAAGCACCCACAGAGATTTTTGCACAGGGCTCCTGGTACTTGAGGCTTCCTCAGAGCTGTGTGAGAGCACTGATGAGCTGTTTTAAAGAAAAACTTATTCTGACACATGAAAATGGTAAGGAAGACTTTATTCAGGAGTATTGTGGTAGGTGCCAAGGTTATAACAATAGGGGACTCAACTCTAAATACAACAAAGACAGCTAGGAATTTATAGCCAACCAGAGGAGAGCGTGCCGGTGGATGGAAAATTACTGAGAGCAGACACCAAGAGTAGGAGGATTCTTGCTAAACCAACTTAAATGGGATTCTTGCTGAAGGCAGGCCAAAGACTTGGACATCAAAGGTGGGGGATGAGGAATTTGATCAGATAGCGAAGGTGTTCAGATAGGAAGCATGTGGAGATTCTCCCTAATTGACTTAGTAGGATTTTTGCTGCAGTTGGACCAGGCAAGCCAAAGACAGACCCTAGGGATGAAGCCGAGGAAGAAAATGGTCTCAGAGGAGTCGGTCCAAAGTTCCGTCATTGAGAGAGCCTTTATCAGCTGGGCTTGGGAGCCTCTTCTCCCCACACCCCATCCTTGTGCACCAGATCAGCTCTGTTTGCATGTTTTAATTTGAATTCATGATTCTTCAGGTAAAAAAAAAAAATTGAGTAAATGAAGAGATATTCCATGTTTATAAATAGAAAGATTCAATATTGTCAAGAAACCAGTTCTGTCCAACTTGATCTAGCGATTCAGTGCAATCCTAAGCAAAATCCCAGCAAGCTATTTTGTACATATCAACACGCTGATTTTAAAGTTCGTATGGAGAGGCCAAAGACAATATTGAAGGAGAAGGACAAAGTCGGAGAACTAACACTGCCCAACTTCAAGACTTACTATAAACTTACCATGACGTTGTATATTGGTGAAAGCACAGACAGATAGATCCATGGAACAGAATAGAGATCCCAGAAACAGACCCACACAAATATAGTCAACTGATCTTTGACAGAGAAGCAGGCAATACAAGGTATCTTTTTAATAAATGGTGCTAGAAAAATTGGATATCCACATTTAAAAACAAATTAATCTAGACACAAATTTTACGCACTTCATGGGAATTGACTTGGTGGTGATCATAGATCTAAATGTAAATGCACAACCATAAAACTCCTGGGAAATAATGTAGGAGAAAATCTAGATGACAATGAGTTTGGTGGTGACTTTTTAGACACAACACCAAAGGCACAATCCGTTTAACAGGTTTCCAGCAAATGTTAACTATTTTTATGATGACATTCTTGTGTGTATATGGACAAGGACTAAAGAGAGTTTATTTGCTGTCGTGAAGGATTTGCAGGTAAGTCTTTTTGTTGTTGTTGAGATTCAAATTATGTTAACATTGCAAAAAATGTTGTATTTATAACCAAAGTTGTTCCTCTCTCCCTCTCTCTCTCTCCCTTTTTTCTTCCCTCCCTCCCTCCCTCCCCTTCTTCCTGTCTTCATTTTTATAGGAGCAAAGCCAAATGTTTGATCTAGGAGGGCGATGATGGCCTGCCCTGCCCGGAGGGGAGAACCAAATAATCCCTGGGGCCTGTAGCTCTTCAGCTAAGACAATGAGGGCTCTTGTCTAGGAGAAAGAAACTAGCCTGAAAGTTGGAATCCAGGCAACCTGGAGACCACAGATGAGCTCCCCTCCCCAGCCCCATGGAGCACTCGCCTGAGTCTTTGGAGCCTTTCTGGTCTTAGAGCACTGCGTTCTGGCCGAGGGACAGCTAGGTGGGCTGTCCAGTGCAAACAGTGGAGGCTCATTGCAGAAGGGTAGGACGGGAAAGCATGATAGGACTCAGCAGCCATGAAGCCTCACATGAGGAGTCTCAGGCTCAGAGGCCTTAGCTGACTTGTCCTGGGCACGTGGCAAGTGAGGTGGCACAGCCTGCCCGGCACGCAGCAGTGCCTGGTGAGTAACACACATGACAGAAGTGGACCCAGTGGGGACCCTGTGACTGTCCAGGGGAGCAGCTGTTACTCAGGGGCTCAAAATGCAGGCCTGGTCTTTCCAGATCTTTTTCAAAAAGCAGAAGCAAAAAATCTCTGTTGTTATGTGAAACCCTTCAATTTTTGAACGATGACAATATTCACTGGATGTATTTAAAGGACTGTGTGGATCAAATGCAGTGCGGAGGCTGTCATAATGCCTTAGCCTGCCACTTCTGAAAAGCAGGAAGGATTGATGGATTATGCTGGAGAGAGACATGAAAGCTCTTGAAGATTACAACAATCTCGGGAAGCGAGGAGTCGTCAGTCCAAAGCAAACACGGGCTTTTCCTTCTCTCAAACTAATATTCAAAGATTTGGTTGAAACAAATTTAGCACCTGGATACACCAAGGGACATATTTCAGTATGTAGGCTATAAACCAGGCTTTGATCTAGAGAGAAGCAGGAAGAGCTTGGGAAAAGTCAAGTGTAAGTTAAGAGGCTTTAAACCGAGACAGCGAAGGATCATATGCTGAGGATTTTTCACTCAAACCAAAGCCCGGGCTAGAAACAGCAATCAGAAGCAGGTGCATTTCTGGAAAATGCTGAGTAATTAAAAGTCCATAGAAACAAACCTATCAAAGAAACTTGAACATTAAGAAGAAAAGCTGGGTTGATGTATTCCCTAATTTAGCCTGGAAACTCCAGCACAGCTCTAACCCACCTTATCTTGGCCCTCAGGGGAGCAGGGTTCAAATCCCAGCTTTTCCGTCTGCCAGCTGCCGTGATCTACGGCAATATTCGAATCTCCCTGAGCTTCTGGTCCCTCGTAGATGAAATGGGAAATATAACCCCCATTGTGAGGGCTACGATGATGAAGACGTGAGATACACACAACTCTCCATTGCTGAATGCTTACTTGACGTCCCTTAACCCCCTGACGTCAGCATTGTCGCCGTTCTCGCTGTCAGGGTGTGTATGAGCCCCTGACACACAGGAGGCACTAGATTAGTGATAAATGTAATGGTGCTATTTATATCATCACTATTGTTTTTATTATAGGGGATGAGCACACCTTCCTGGGATGGGAGGCAGCTTCTCCAACCAGCAACCGTCCCGGGAAGCCTGCCCTGAGCAATCCTGCGATACAAGAATCACCTTCCGAAACACACACAGGCTTTCTTGTCCTTGTGCTCTTAATTCTTGAATATATTAAGCAGTTTGGAGTGGAAATGGTTGTCTTTGTTTGCACATGTATCTGAAGATTTTTCTTCTGTGTTTATTACCTCTCACACGATGCTTGCCCATGCACTGGGCATGTAATATCTGATAAGTAAACGTTGTCAAAAATAAGATTTCCCCATTACAAAAGCAATGTAAGCTTGTTATAATAAACTTGGAATGTGCAAGTAGGCAGGAAGAAGAAATAAACTCTGAAGGGCAGTGGACAGTGCTAAGTTGTTTAAGAGTTTTTGGAAAGCAAAATGCAAATCCCAATTGAAGGGTGGCTGCTTTCTTTGCAAAACCCCAGCAAGCTGGGACATATGGCACAATTGGTTTTCAACTGTGTCTTGCTCATCTCAGCATGCCCTGGGACTACCACAGTGCCGGGCAGGAAGGCGGTGTCTGGTAAAGGTCTGAGCGTGGCAGTGCCAACCCTCCTAAGCCAAAGTCAGTGCAGAAATGTCAGGGGCAGGGAAGCCTCTGGTTGCCATAAGAATCTGAGTGTGACAACGGCAATTCGTGGGCAAGAACTAGGTATGTGAGGGGCAGTCCTACACACCCAAATGCCAGGAACATTCCCCATTGAGAAATGCCGCGGTTAGTGAAGGTGGCAGAAAAGGGAAACTGGTTAGGAAGCAACACGCTCACTGTGAAAACAGAGTCTAGCGCACGGATGCCCCAGGCGAGGCTGGAAGAACACACGGCCCCACGAGGTAGTGGCGGGAGCCCTCTGGGCAACAGAATTATAGGCACTTTAGAATCTTTTATTCTTTTCTTCACTTTGCAAATCTCTATTTCAATTTGTTTTCCTGCAAAGAACTAATGTGATATATATGATGTGATAAGCAAAAAAAAATAAAATAAAATAAAAAATAAAAATTGTATTTCCTTTCAGAATTTTTCCCCTAAAAATTGGTACTATTTGTAAATACAGTTGAAAGATTGAGGAAAGAAATGGCTAGAAGGAGTACTTGACGATTCATGGAGTGATGGACCAGTGGTGAAAACCCTGTTTAGGGGCAGCGGTACCCCCACCTGCTCCCCATACTTGACCTCAACGGGAGCAGGAGGGACACAAAGAGTCCTTTATCTTTCTCCAGGTCCTGCCGAGTCTAGCAGGTGGCTTGTGAGTCCCCGAGGACAGGTGAAATAGAGAAGCTGCTTATCAGCCGCCCTGGTGCAGATACTATCACTGAGGCCCAGACCCACCCGTGTTCCCCCTAAGATTCCCCCACAGCCATCTGATAAGACACAGTTAGCTGTCTAGTTTGCATGGTCCTGACAATTTTCATTCAAAACATATGCAAATCCTGAGGGCAGGTTGCTGGGGACAGAGGTTGCAGTGAAATGCTTCTAAACTTTTAACCAAATGATTCTATTAACCCCAAGAAGAGGAGCTTTTGATTTAGGCCTCAATTTGCATCAGAAGGACAGTTAGGCCCCTGCTCATTTCTACTCCCATCTGGAGGCTTATCTCATCTCTGGGAAAGTGGAATTAGCAACATGACCCAGCGACCTTCCCAAAGTCCCTGGGCTCCTTGGCTGTGACGAGGTGGCCGCTGAAGCCCCCTCTTCACTCACCAGCTGGGCCCTGTGTGAGGCGCCCTGGGTGGGCTCTGAGCAGGTTCCCAAGCCACTGGACAGTGGTTGAGCCTGTGCTTGCCAGAATCAGGCTTCTGGGTCCCCTGGGGACCTGTCTGGTGTGTTTATACAGTGGCGGGGCAGCCGGGTGAGGCACCTGTGCACAAAGAGAAAGCGCTGCGCCAATGCCGCTTAGGAACACAGCACACCTGGAGCGGGAGCCCGATACCTTACCAAGGGAAGGGACTGGTCTCCAGGAGGCCAAGGGAATTTTGCAGAGGTGTTCCTGCTTCCTCACCCAGGCCTGGTGGGCTCAGACTACCATGTCCTAAATCCCAGACAGAATGTCTGCTCAGACCAGTGGTCCTGGCAGTACCTGCGTCCTGGGCGTGCGACCCGTGCAGTTACGCAGGGCCCTGTGCTTGGAAGAACCCTGTCCTTGGTTTAACGCTCTGCTGCTGCTATCTTAAAATTCTTAATAATTTTGAACGGGAGGTTCCATGTTTTTAATTTGCACTGGGCCCCATGGACTATGTAGCCGGTCCTAGACCTGGCTTACAGCGTGGGGCTGGCAGAGTTCCCTGTAGTCCTCGGGACTGCTGAGGTCACTTCAGCCCCTTAGCTTGGCATTCAAGGCCCTTTCCAGGGTAGTTTCCTGGCTGCCTTTCCAATGACCCCCACATTCCACTTTCTCAGGAACGTGTTGCCTTCAGCCAAAGATTATGCACACACCTCCTGCCTTACTTTGTGCCTGGTAAACCTTTCCCTCTGCTCATCTCCCTGCAAACCCTACTCTTCTTTCATGACCTCAGGGAAGAATCTTTTTCTTTTCCTGAAAATTTCTTTGATGTCCTGTAGGTAGAGTTAGTGGCTCTTGTCCTCAGTGCTTTCAGAGCCCCTGACACCTCCATTGGAGCTCTTAGTGCATCACAACATGATGATGCATCTGTCTGCAAAGAGTCTCATTAAAAATATCTAACAACTGGGATGGCAGAAGCACCAACCAATCAGAGCTGATGGAGGGAGGCCTGGGGCAGCCCTGAAGCAGAGTCCCTGCAGGCCCTGGGGTTAACTCTTCACTTGCTGTATTTGGGGAATCAGGGGGCCTTAGGGGCCTAGAGCAGGTACGGCTGTCCTGGTGCATCCTGGGTGCCCTGCAGCCCTGAGAGCTCCCGATTCACCAGGAGCTGACCCCCAGCAGGGGCCGTGTGTGGTTCATCTCTCCATCCTGGTGTCTGGGACAGGTTTGGCCAGAGTCAGTGCTCAGAAAAGGAGGATGGATGAGTTGGGGGAGAGATGGGAAGGCCCATGGTAACCTGGGTTCCTTCCTGGTATCCTTCTCAGGGTAGAGGGAATGGAGAGCCTACTCTGGAATCCGGAGAATCCCTCTCTCCAGCTGGCCCCAAAGGACTCTACACAGCTGATGAGTCCAGCATATTGCAAAGTGTCCTGCAGTGGCTGGGAGAAAACAAAAGACACGGGAGGCACTCCTAGGCCACATGCATCTACTTAAGATACAGAAACGCATGCTCACATGCAAACATGCCCAGTGCACATGCAAATCTATTATATATTACACATGCCACACAGTGTACACACCACATACTCCCCAATGCCCCCTATACCCCTAAAGCCAGAAGCAACCATGGAAGCCAGTGTGCGGCCCAGATGGGCATCTGTGCTGGGTTAGGAGAGTGGTCAGAGGGTGGGGGCCATATGGAGGGAGAGAGGCCAGGTGCTGGGAGGGTTTTAAGAGGCAGAGAGAGGGGAGGCTGAAGCCACAGAGGAGAGGCTGGCTGAACAGGGGCAGTGAGGCACTGCCTGGAGGGGTAGAGGCCGGGTCTTAGGAGGCCATGGAGAAGGAGGGTGCAGACAAGCAGGCTGTGCAATGCAGGGTGAGGGGAGGGAGGAGGAGTCCGGCAAGTGAGGAGAAACTTCTATGTGTCAGGCATACACTGGGGACCTCACAGATGTCATCTGCTAACTCTCTCACCTACCCCGAGAGGTGGCGATGCTTTTCCTATTTCACAAATCAGGCTCAGACTGCTGGAGTGACTCTCCCAGGGCTCCACAGCTGGGGGTCCGCACCTGCAGGGTTACAAATCCCTTGTTTCCACCTTGCCACCCGTTTGGGTAAGAAGGTGCGTGTATTGGCCCCTGTTCCCCAGCCCGCACTGGGTGACACTTCTCCCTTTCCTTCATAAAGACCGTGCGCGAGTTGCCCTCCCTCCCCTGTGAAGCCTCCACAAACTGTAACTGGGAAAACACGGGCAGTAGCAGCTGCAGGGCACAGCATCCAGGCCGGACCTGGGCTTCTCAGCCTCGGCGCTGTTGCCGTTTGGGGTCAGCTCACGTGCCTGGTGAAATGTTTAGCATCTGTCTTGGCTCAGACTGCTATGACAAAATGCCACAGACTGGGGGTTTATAAGCAACAGAAATTTATTTCTCACAGTTCTGGAGGCTGGAAGTGAGATCCGGTTCTGGTGAAGGCCTTCTTCTGGGCTGTATCCTCACATGGTGCGGTAAGAGAGAGAGCTCTCTGGGGTCCGTTTATAAGGGCGCTGACCCCATTCAGGGGGGCTCCACCTGCTAATACCGTCACAGGGAGCGCTTGGATTCCAACGCGTGAATCTGGGGTGGGGGGACAAGCATTCAGTCCGTAGCAGCAGCCCTGGCCTCTGCCCACTAGACGCAGGTAGCATCCTCCTTCCTCTAACCTCCAGTTTAAGAACCAAAACTGTCCCCAGACGTTGCCAAACGTGCCCTGGGAGAAAGTCACCCCCAGTTTGGCAGGCCAGACAGACAGCTGGCTGGGTGATCCGGAGGGGATTCCCAAGTCCTCGGCCCCTTCTAGAAAGATTTGTCAGCACTAAGGTAAACCCCTGTCCCTCTGCCTGGGTACCGCTGAGTCAGGCTGAGCGGCAGGGGCTGGACGACCTGACCTCCTGAGGGCCTCTGGACTGGGGCTGCAGGTCTGGCGGGGTGCCAGCCCCGCCCTCCTCGGGGGTGACTGGGCCCCCACAGAGACACTTTGTCCAGCAGCTCCCTTCCTCCTACACCCCCAGGACGTGCAGACCCAACGGCCAATTACGAAAATGAAAAATCCAGGTCTCGGCCTCAAATGAGTATTTTCCTTTGGCACTTTGATTCTTTTGTAATGAGTGCCTGGCCACCAAGGCATCCCAGGAATGTGGCCATGATAATGAAAATAGGCCCCTGGCTGGACTCAGACAGGCCAGAGCAGGTAGCCTCCAAACCTCCGGCAGCCCCTCCCCCACTGGGCAGGCGCCTGCTGAAGTTGGCCGTGCTCGCGGGGCCCTGGGCCTGTTTCCACATCCCGGTTTCCAGCCCCCGGCTGCAGCACGCCTCCTGAAGAAGGAAAGGATCCTTATGAAGGTTTGGCTTTACATCAGGAAAAACAAAACGTACCCCTACTTCCAACCTAATATTTCGTGATTGTTTACTTTCTCATTTAATATCCCAACAACAATGCTATTATTATTCCCTTTTCACAGATGAAGAAGCTGAGGCACAGAGAGGTTGCGTTGCTTGCCCGAGGGCTCAAAGCTGGCAAGAGGAGTGACTGCGATAGGAACCCAGGAGCTGTCTCCAGAGTCAATGCTCTTAAGAATGTGCTTCTTCTGCAAAGTGACCAAGGCTTTTGGGTCGCCTAGGGCTGAAGCCTCCTACCACACCCTGTAAAAAACCAGGATTGTGGAGGAGGAGGAGGAGGAGGAAGGGCTGCTTGTCTGGCCTGGCCAGGAAAGCACACCTTCTCCAGGGCTCCTCCCGAGATCCTAATTTTTTTATATTTTACTCCAAAAGAGCCTGCCCCCATTTCAGGATGCCGGGCCCCAGAGATCAATGCAGCCAGGTGGTTCAGGGTGCAGGCATGGATCCCGGGTGACTAGAGGTGCGGGCCCACCTCTGTGTCTGATGATATTTGCTCTTGGGGGAGCGACTGAACACATCAGCTTCTTCGTCTGTAACCTGGAGAGAGTAATCCAGACCTCATAGCACCGTGACACTTAATGAGAGAGTGCAGGCGAAGCCTGGCGGCTGGGGCTTTACAGACATTCCTGGTGAAGGATGTTGGGGGTCACCTAAGGCCCTCGGAAGTGAAAGCCTAAGGCAGGTTGCCAGTTGCCGGACCTCTCTGGCACTCGGTTGGCTCACGTGTGAAATAGGAGCGATGGGAAAATCCCATTTCGCGGCCGAGGGCTGGAGGTGAAATACACCGGGAGCATCACGTGGTGAGGACAGCGTGTGCCATGGCCCAGGCTGGGGGCAGCGCTGGCTGGTTCAGGATTCTAGACAGTTCAGGATGCTCAGAAAGGGACAGCATGTGGGCACCCATGAGAGCTGAGACTGCAAGGTGGGCAGGCTCCAGTTTCGAGGCTGCAATCCTCTCTTGAAAGCCCAGGGACTTTGGAGGGACAAGACATCCCAACACCACCTGAAATGGTTGTTGACTGGGCCCTTTTGTTCCCAGCACTGCGGGGCCCAGAGCTGGGCTCCCAGAGGACTGAAGGTCGGTGGAGGGAAGGAAGCAGCTTGGCTGGGCTGGGGAGGAAAAGAACTCCCGGGTGCAAGGCCTCAGGGCGGGTACCTCCTCCTCCCCATTCCCTGATCCCTCCCCTACACACATCCCATTATGTGGCGCTCACAGTGAGCTGATTGTGAGCACCAAGGACCCGGGGCAGGGGCTGGGCTGGCGCAAAATCCAATTAATAACAGGCACTCTTCATTAAGGGCTTGCTCTGAGCCAGGTGCTGGGCTAAGGGCTTCCCCAGCAATAGCTCACTTCATCTTTACCAGAGTTCTGGGAGGTATGGAGGATGCTCCCACTGTCATGAGAAACTAAAGTTCAGGGAGGTTGAATGATTTGCTCAAGGTCACACAGCTGGCAAGCAGAGCCAGGGGCCAGCTGCCGGTGATTCAATCCCAACACCTCACTAGTGCACTCTCCGCAGCCCTTTCAAATGCCTGTTCCTCTTAAATAGATGGGGGAGGTAGGGTGGGAGCCTCCTAAACCTCCTTCTCAAGCTCCCTTAGGAGTTTATCCCGTTGCATTTCAAGTCAAGCCAGTTCAACATTTAGTGAGTGATTTCTATACACTGTGCTTTATATATTCAATATTCGAAGATATAGCACTTATTTTAAGCTGCATCATCAGTTTAATGATGACTTTCAGAGAGGAAATATAAAGGAAGAGCACATAAAGGCAACGTGCCCTGAACTCTGCCACTTTACGCCATGGGAACATGAGCGTCTTAGAATGGAGAAAAGATTGAGCCAGGCTGTGTGTTAAATGCCAGCAACACAAATACCAAGAATGAGGCTCACAGGCAAATTCCTGCTCCACCTGTTCTTTCAAGTATTCAATACATTTGGTACTACTTTTTACTAAAGTGTAATTTGCATACAGTGTAATGCACACCTAGTAACTGAGTTCCTTCATATGTCTATACCCACAGAGCCACCGTCCCTTCAATGAACACTTACCAAGCACTATTTTTCAAAGGCTGGGAATGCAGAGGTGAATGTCATCAGCAAAGTCCCCCTCCCTCAATGGAGTGGAAAGTGCAGAGAGCAGAAAGACAATAGCCAAGTTTAAAAAGATGTCCATAAAATTATGCAATTGCGTTGGTGTTATGAGAAAACCTAGCTATGTGCGAAGAGAAAGAAGAAAGAGGAGTCTCCTTTTAAATAGGGTGGTCGGGGAGGATCTCTTTCACGCAGGTAGCTGGAACCTGTAAAGTGAAAGTTTGTTGTCCCCAAGGAAAAACATCACAGGCAGAGGGAACAGGAAGTGTGACCGTGCTGAGATGGCAGAGCTGGCACTAGAGAAGACCAGTGTAATTGGGAGGACATGGGGAGGGATGAGAACCCTCCACAGAGGTGGGCACGGGCCAGGTCACCCGAACGTGATGGGGGGTTGCGTTTGCTTCTCTGTGTGATGTGTGTCACAGGGGCGCTGCTGTGGGCGAGAGATCAGAGAAGCCTTCATGAAGTGGTCGCCTCTGACGGCCAGGTGGGCCAGGCACAGGAAGGGCTCCAGGGAGGGCACTGGGTGTCCAAGGGCACAGTGGTAGGAGGCAAGGGTGCCCCCCACCCCCAGGCCTGCCTGGCTGAAGTCTAGGGGAGGCACCCACAGACCCGTCCTTGGTGGGCACTGAGGGGCTTTGGATGTTACCAGAAAACTGCTTCAGAAAGATCCTCTGCACAGCGTGTACGGTGAACTGGAGACATCACCACTGAGGCACTCATGCCAGTGCTAGCTTAAGGAACATCCCTGCACCATCGGCATGGGAGGGGCTGCTCATTCAACTGAATGGGGGATTTAATTTGGAAATACAACATTATACGATAAGGATGGGACTGTCTAGATAGTCCCAGAAGCCAGGACTCAGTCAAATGCTTCTATTTTTGAAAGAAACTTACTGAGCAACATTGCTTAGGGCTACGTTAAGACTAAGAGGCTGGTCACTCTTACCTGAACCTGGCCAAGGCCTCTACAACCTCGCTGGCCTGAGGGAAGTGATCCAAGGTGTCTGGGTCTTCCCTGGGCTGGGGTGGGCCCAGGGCTGAGTTGCTGCCATCGGAGATCCAGCAGTGGGGAGAAGGTGGACCCTCACGGGCTTCTGCACAGGAGTCACATAGCAAGTGTCAAATGACAGACTGGTGCTAGAAACACCAAGGTTGGGCCCCAGCCCAACTAAATGCATGTGCACATTACTTAGGGAAACATTTAAGGTCCCACTTGTGGGAGAGGCTGGGTTTAAATTCTAATCTTGCCCCTTATTTGCCATCTGATTTCGAAATATCATTTGGGATTAAGTTCATGTGCAAACTAAGAGAGACCACAAGTTAATAATGACTAAATAAGATAAAGTAAAAGTCTCAGCCAGGCGTGGTGGCTCAGGCCTATAATCCCAGCACTTTGGGATGCTGAGGCGGGAGAATCTCTTGAGGCCAGGAGTTCAAGACCAGCCTGGGAAACATATTAATAGCAAGACCCCCATCTTTACAAAAAATTTTAGAAAATTAGCCAGGTGTGGTGGTGTGTGCCTGTAGTACTAGCTGCTTGGGAGGCTGAGGTAGGAGGATCACTTGAGCCCAAGAGTTTGAGGTTGTAGTGAGCTACGATTGTATTACTGTACTCCAGCCTGAGCAACAGAGCAAGACCCTGTCTCCAAAAAAAAAAAAAAAAGGTCTGAAGGTCAGCAGTCCTTGGTGCCAGGGACCCAGACTCTGCTATGCATGGATCTTTCCAAAGGTTACCTCACAGGGCAAGATAGCTGCTGAAGTTCCAGCCCTTCTGCTCACATTCTAGCAGGCAGGAAGAGGCAAGGAAGGAGAAAGGGGAAGGCTGCCCCTTCTACCTCTTTTTAAGGACACTTCCTAGAGCTACATACACCACCTCAATCCAAATCCCATTGGCCAGCCTCAGCCACATGGCCACATCTGGATGTAAGGGAGTCTGCAAAAGGTCACTATTCTGGTTGGCCATGTGTCCAGATAAGAATTAGAGTCTAGACCTAAGGGATTAGGAATGTATTTGGAGACAGCAGATTCTGCCACCATTGGGAAAAATCACTTCCTCTCTCTGATTCTTGGTTTTTTTTAATCCATAAAATGGGGTTAATAGTATTCACAGGGTTGTTATGAGAATAACTGAGGTTCTGTAAAGTACCAAGCACACTGCCTGGAATATAGTGAGTGGTCAACATCTTTCAAGAGATAATAATTTTCTTGTGACCCATGACTTTCACCTTGGGTATCTGCAAGAAGCAGAGGAATTGCCCCTTCAAAACCCATCTCAGGCTGTGTTCAAGCCCAGCCTGGACTGGTTTAATGTCATGTCACCTTAATAGCAATCCCTGGTTTGCAATGAGGACAGAGAGGAAATTCACCTGGGCATCAACTCCAGGACTGTCATTAACACTTTTTTACAGATCAGCACACTGAGGTGCACAAGAGTGAAAGGACATATGCAAGGTTATCTAGTTAAGAGAAAGAGCTAGAATTTGAACCCCATCTTCTTCCCGAGCCTGGGCCCCTAACCACTACACCGGACCGCCACTCTTCCGTGAATGCCTGTGGGCAAGCGTCCTTGTGTTCATAAGACTCCAAAGGGAGAGGCTTTTCTTGGAAGGCATGTCGCACGCTGCAGGGAATTTTGTAGCCAACCCCGTGTGTTCTAGCAGGATGCAGCCAAACCTCTACTGTGTGTGGGTGAGCTTGAGCACCACACCCAATGTCCTCTGGGGAAGCCTGCAGTCCCTAGGCCATGGCGGGAGGCTGGGCCTCCCAGTGGGACGGGGGTTTGCTTCAGGTGGTCACCAGCCACTAGTGCAGTGGTACGGGTTTGCACTGGTCCCAGCCTGAGCCAGGTGTGGGTCAGTGCTTGGCACTATTCTCAGGGGGTGACATCACCATGCCTTATTTTTTAACAATCGCTACCCATGTGTGCTTGTTGGGTGCAGGGACTGTCGCTGGGGTTCCGGGTTGGCTGAGATACCCAGAAGGAACCACAAGTGCTTGGGGGCCTTCCACCTACAGGAGCCAAGGAAGCCAAGCCAAGGAGCTCTGCCAAGCCTGGCACCAACCCTGCCTGTGAAGAGGGATTAGTGAAGACAGGGCCTCTCTCCACCTTTTCCCCCAGCTCTTGTGTGCCATGAGACCTCAGCCCGAATCCAGAGGGCGTAAGCCCAGGCCCTCCTTACTGTTGTGTCCTAGAAAGTTCTGGAAGACATGCAGGGTGATGGGAAGAGGGACCTTGGGCTCTTGTCCTCACACTGTCTCCTGGCAGCTCAGGCTGGCTGAAGAATGGGGTACCAGGATAGGCAAGGGAGTCACATGGAATTGAGGGGCTGAGGCTGAAGCGCCAACCAGGATTCTGTCCTTGGAAATCGTCTTGGAGGGTCTGGATTTTTATTTCAGGAGCATGGGGAGTTAAAGGCAGGTTTAAGCAGGAGTAGAACAAATCCGACTAGTGCTCTGGAAAGATCTCTGGGGTGATGTGGGTGGTGATACCAAAACCTGCATCAGCCAGGGTTCTCCAGAGAAACAGAACGAATAGGTTCTATTGGTTCTCTGACAGAGACAGAGACAGGCAGAGAGAGCGAGACAGTGAGGGGGGTATGTATTTAGGAATTGGCTCACATGGCTATGGGGACTGGCAAGTCTGAAATCTGTGGGGCAGGCCAGAGCGCTGGCATTCAGGCAGCATTCGATGCCGCAGGCTGGGGGCAGGGAGACACCGTCTACGTGCCATGGTGTGCCCCACGGGCCCTGGAGAATCCAGTCTTGGCCATGCCCCCGGGCTGGGGGATAATTCCTGCCAAGGCCAACTTGGCCTGGGCTTGTCTTCTCCTGCACCCCCTTCCTGTGCCCGCCACCTTTCTTTCTGTGCCCCTGCCCCTCTGGCCAGCACTCACCAGTGTGTCTCCTCCGACAAGGCTGAGCTGCAAGCTCCTCAAGGCAGAGGCCCTTCTATGCCAGAGCCCGCTGCACTAACACCATGCCTGGCACATAGCAGGTGCTCAGTAAGTGACGAGAGGATGAGTTTCCATCTGGAACCATCTCAGGGTCACATGTATTTCTCATCACCCCCTCCCTCCTCCTCCTGCCCTCGACCCACTGATGCTCTGGCAGCCCACACACCCCTGCAGGACAGAGGTGCTGACAGCCCGTGGGGTTTGGTACGATCGATACCAAGCAGGCCTGGGGGTGAATCACAGTTCTGACATTCACATGCAACCTGTTTACAAACAAATTGTGATTCATTGATTGTTTCATGCATTAATTTTTCCTTCACTTGCCTGTTCATTGACCTTTCACAGAGCACCTAGGCACGCCCGGCTCCGGGGCTGGTGCTAGGATCACACAACAGAGGCCAGGCCATGATCTCTGCTATGAAGGACTTCGCCATCTGAAAATGACAGCGCGATGCATCTCGGGGGCAGTGCCAGGAGACATGAGTGCAGGGTATGAAGGGAGCAGGGCAGAGATACCTAACCCGAGCTGAGCCTGGACGCTGTGTGAGAGTCGTCCAGGGCTCCGCCTCTGGAGAGCAGAGTGAGGGCTGGCAGGGAGAACTTGGCATGGCAAGGGGGTCTTTTTCATACTGCCAGGGCAGCCCCGGAGCCCACTGTGTGGCAGGGGAGAGATGTCCCACAGAGCAGTTCTTTGGCTTTCCTGCGGGAGCTTGGGTATTTTTCTTGCACAGCTTTTCAGCATCCAGGCCCCCTGCTCATCTGATTCTTGCCATAAAGAATTCACCGTGTACTGGTTTGAGATGAAGCCTCCCACCCTTCCCCTCACCCTGCTTGGCACATACCTCCTTTCAGGAGCTGGAGCAGGTGGGTGGGTGGGGGAACAGAGAAGGTGGGGGAACAGGGAGGCCAGAAGGACAGTGTGACCAAAAACAGCAACCTGGAGGATGCCCGGCTCTCCTGGTCCACAGGTCCACAGAAACCCATGCTGTCATGTGCAAGCTGAGGGGTTCTGCCCTGATGTTCCCATCTGTAAAATGGGGGTAGGTAAGCACATTTTAATGAAATGTGATTTAACATCTATTTATTGAGCCCCTTTTACATGCCAGGCACTAGGCTGTTTCCAGGCGGCGGGGATGAACACAGACGCAGTCTCTACCCCACTGAGTTCTCAGTTTATCTTCTCCCAGCTCATCCCTCAGCTAAACCCTGTCATCCTTCAGCTTAAATGTCTCTGCTTCAAAGAGACTTCCCTGGCCTCCAGCCTACAGCAGTACCTCGGCCCTCTTGGGTAGCATCTCCCCCTGCCCCCATGAGAGTTTGTAGTTAATCTTTATTTTGGCTGAAAATCTGTCCAATCCTGTCCCCTTCAGTAGGCTATGTGCCATGAGGGCTCCTCGGTTTAGCATTTTCTTTTCTGAGCTTGGCACAGCACTGATCCAACTAAAAAAATACTTGTTGAATAATGAAAGGATTGGGAAGGCAGATGTTAAATATGTGATTACAAGCAAGAGGAATGTTCCCTCTACAAAGGAAGCTTCCCTTTAGGGTCTCCTGAAGTTATGTTCTCACCAGTGATTTTGCTGGTTTCTGTTTTAGGGCAGAGACTATGTCTTATGGTGTCTAGAAGGGCCAGTGAACACTGACTGCATGCCCGCCATGTGTCTGGCACCGTGTTTAGGCCCTTTCTGATATGATCTCTCATCTGGTGAAAACTCAATGGCCCTTTGCAGAGTGGAGACATGGAGGCTCTTATATAACTGGCACTCCAGAAACGTTTACGGTTAGACCGAGTCACTGGGTTTGATCTAGTCTGGAGATTGTAAAAGGCCTTTTCATGGCATGGGCCAACATCTTTTTGTGTGGGTCAACTAATTTGAGCATTATGTCGAGAAAGATTCTGTGGCTGTAGCGGGCTGAATTTGGCCCCCAAAAGGATATGCCCACGTCCTAACCCTTAAAGCCTGTGAATGTGACCTTATTTGGAGATTAGAATGGGAAAACTTGAAAAATAACTCTTGCAGATGTAATTAAGGTAAAAATCTTGAGATGAACTGATCTTGAATTACCAGGGTAGGCCCTGACATCCATGACAAATGTCTGTCTAGGAAACACAAGAGTAGAAGACGCGGACACAGAGAAGAGGAGAAGGCCGTGTGAAGACAGAGACAGAGATTGGATCAGCCACGGGCCAAGGAACACCTGGAGCCACGGAAAGCTGGAGGAGGTGAGGAGTGATTCTCCCTGGAGGATTCCGAGGGATCGTGGCCCTGCCAACCTGCCAGCACCTTGATTTTGGACTCCTGACACTTCTGGACTTCAGAACTGTGCGAGAATACATTTTTCATGTTCTAAGCCACCAAGTTTGTGGCAATTTGTTAAGGCCGATCTAGGAAACTAATACAGTGAGCTTCCCAGGGCTCAGGGGGAAGGGGGCATCCTGCTAGATCCTACGTCTATACGGACAAGGGGGCAGCATGGCAGGGACGTGCTAAGGATCAGCGAACTTTGATTTAGACCGACCAGGTCTTCTGGCTGGGAGCTTCCTCTGCATAAGCAGATTCCACATCATTCTATAACAAAGTGGTTCAGCATTAAATGGTACAGAGATTGAGCAGGATAGACTTCCTTTGGCTGAGGGGAGGAGGATGGGGTGTGGGAGCAATGGTAGTGCTGGTGGCTTTGTCATCATCGGGTGAATGAAATAATATGGAAGGTGGACAATTTGGGGGGAACTTAGGGAAAGCAAAGGCAGTGCCAGGTCATCTTTTTCATTCCCCCACCCGTTGCCTCTAGGTAGGACCACAGTGAGTCATCCAGGAAGACGTTAGTGGGGAAGTCACCTGGACAGGAGCTCTGCTTCCATTGGTGTCACATTCCAAAGTTTAACCACCCTTCCTGTCGGAGCTTTCCCGTCACAGTGGGGCCGTTGATGGCACCACCTGAACCTTGGTTTTCCTGCCCTACCTACAGCAAAATATCAGCCAAGCTCCCTCCACCTTGTAGCAAGAGGTCCCCAGGGTGGCGACAAGCTGTCCAGACCCCCGGCTCAGATCCAGGCATTTCTGTTTTCTTGCTGCGTGATCTTGGAGAACTTCTTATCACTGTTCCTCAGTTTCCTCATTTGCAAAATGGGAAGAAAATAACAATATCTACTTCAAGGGGCTGCTTTGAGGATTCAACTAGATCACAGGTATAAATTTGCCCTGTGCATACACTTAATGGCTGCAAAATTGTTTAAACTAAAAGCAAGACATGGAGACAGACAGACAAACAAGCAGAATCAGTGGTCCCACTGAATTCCATACCCTTTTATGCCTCCTCCTGGGTTTTCTTTAGTAATTATCATTGACTGACTGTGTGCCAGGCACCTTCCATGTCACCTCACTCAGTACTCCCTACAGCCCGCTGAAGTAGCTACTAGTGCTATGCCCACTTAGCAGGTGAAGAAACTGAGTCTCAGAGAGGAGCATGACTTGTCCACGGTGACATAGTAAATGGAAGATCCATCTCCTAGCCATGGTGTGACTCAACCTGCGCACTGAGGACTCCCCTCTGAGTGCTCCTCTGCTGTCTTGGTTTGGAAAGGGGGACGTCTGGACCCTCTGAGACCACAGACTCTTTGAGGACAGGGAATGTACTTCTGTGTCTTTAGGTCCCAAGCACTCCACATATAGTCTGGCACAGGATAAATGTCACTGTGCCAGAAAAAGCGAATACATTAGTGAATACGATAAATAAGTGAATAATGGAGAGGTTTTAGAAAGCAACTTTTTACTAAGATGAAGGAAATCTGTCCTATCATCTACCTTGTGCCCTAATTTCCTGCATGACACTGTCCCTGACAACTGTTTCCTTTGTAAAATGGGGATAGTAACATGCCCTCTGCCTTGGCGTAGAGACTGGGCCAGGGGATTGTTTCAGATGCCTTTCAGCTTGAACACGGCCCCGTGTTGCTGCTCTCGGCCAACTCTAACCCGGACAGTGCCTGAAGTAGGTATTCTGTGGTTATTCGCTGAATGAGTAAATGACTAAGTGGTTTTCTCAGCTGTTTCTGAGCTATTGAAATCTGCAAAACCAACTTTACATTGGCTGGACCATGAGTAGGTTGAGTCGTCCTGGCTTGGAGCAGGGCCCTCCCCCGTCCTGTAGGAATCAGCTGAAAACAGTAGTTTGGTTAGGGCTGGTCCTTCACTTGGGTTGATACCTACACATTCACCCACTGCAGCCTAGGAAGGGTTAAGCTTGGGCAGCATGGCCTGGGTGTTCTCCAACCCTGCCGTGCCCCATTACCTTGCCTCCAGCTGAGATTAGGCCATTAGTTTACTCATAAACAGGTGGCACACTCCACCTGAGCAGCTGGAGATAAGGGCCGTTTTCAAGGTGTAGCACTAAATGCTGCTGTCTACAGCCCCTGCCTACCCACTGGCATAATCTCAGCAGTCTGGGAGGTTGTCCTTGTTTGTATCAAGATTTTGGGGACCCAGAATGGCCACACAGACAGAAATGGAATCCACAATGGGGCTTCCAGAATGGAAAGAGTCTTGGGCCAAGAGGGCACAAGGCCAGTCCTGCCAAACCCACCAAGTCAGGCGCAGTCTGGAGAACCCTCGTTCTAGGACTAAGACTGGCGCCGTCCCAAGGTGAAACTTAAGTAGCTCCCTATTTCCAATCCCACCTAATCTCAATGTTTCGGCCTTCCTGGTAGGTATTTCTTCCTTGCCAGTCAGGTATTAGGGGCAACCGTACCATTTCTTTTGACAATCCTGAATATGAGCAGTTTAACTTGTCACTCTAGATTACAGCCCCTGGGTCAAATCTGGCCTGCCACTTGTTTTTGGATGGCCCAGGAGCTAAGAATGGCTTTTACATTTTTAAATGATTGAAAAAAAAAAAACAAACCAAAAAATGAAAGACCATTTGCGACATGAAAATTATCGGAAAGTCAAGTTTCAGTGTCCATAGAATAAAGTTTTATTGGAACAAACCAGGTTCATTCACGTACGTATTGTCTATGGTTGTTTTCCTGCTACAGCGGCAGGGTTGTGTAGCTCTTACCATTTAGCACTGCTGCTTGTGCAATAAAAATCACAGTGATGCCACACGTATCACCTGTCAGTGTGAAAAGACATTTTTAGACATAAAATACATTAAATTCGTTACAGATCAGCATCAACAGCTAAACATTTGCAATTGATTTTGATGCTGGAAACACTAACTTTGAAACAACTAAATAAAATGTTATCCCTCCAAAAACAATTCCGTCTTCTCATTAGTAGACGTATATTTTGAAAAAAAAAAAATTGGACTCCATTATTACTACTGTATTTTTCTTTTCATCAATAAAAATTTGTGGAGATTTTTCTGTCTTGTACCTGTAAAATCATAGACTTTGCCTCTTGGTCCACAGAGCCTAAAATGTTTGCTGTCTGGACCTATACTGAAATTGCTTGCTGACTTTTGATCTAGACCATCGAACTGTGCCAGAAATTCATTATTTTGGTCTCCCCACTCTGTGTCCTAGATGGTCTTATATCCACTGAGAGGCTAGAAATCCTTTACAGACCACAGTCAAAATTTTGGATTTCCTGTTCTCATCACTCTTAGGGGACCATGAAAAATTAATGGGAAGACCCATTGAGATGCGTCCTTTGTCCTGGCCCCCTGGCCCGCTCTCTCCTCCTCTTCTTGAGTAACCAGTACCCCCTTCATACTCCCAGGGAAGCCTCTCTGACTCACCATGGGCTCATTGATTTTATTCTCTGCTCTGACTTCCCATAGGAGAAATGTGATTAATCCTGGTCACCAGACAGATCAACTGATACCAAATCAATGGAAAATTAATTCCCTTATTTGAATATTTCTTAAGCATGATGCTAGTGGCTAAATCGGTGGGAGATCCTATTTGGTATGCACCCCAACCCCAGGAGCAGGCTGGCTTGGGGCCACTGGACTGAGAATCGGGCATTTTGAGCCTCCATTGAGCTAGAGCTCCAATCACACTTCCTGCCTGTGTGACCTTTAGCTGCGTGATCTTTCCCAGCCTGTACTTCCTCATCTGCAGAGGCAATGCTCAGGTGGAGCTACCTCCAGGTAGCTCAAAGATTTATTTTCAACTGGCTAAGCTGGCAATGAGGCGCATGGGTGGGGACAGAGTGTTGCCAGTGGCTTCCTCCCCACCGAGCAGTAAAACCCAGTCCTCCAGATTTTCCCATCCCCAGTCTGGGACAAAATGTCTTTTTAAACCTTTGCAGCCAACAATGCCCCTTCTTCCTGCTGGCTCCTCGACCACATGCCCCCAAGGAATTCTGGAGCAGGCCTCACCCCCCACAGCCCAGGCTCAGCCAAGTCCCATTTCTTCATCCAGCATCAACCATTCCTTTTCTTCCTCCCTCTGAGAATAATAACGAATCACACTGCCAACCCCACAGTCCTTCCTATTATTCCCTCGGTCTCCCTCTGGCCTTCCTCTGGGGTTGTGTAATTTGGCCTTTACAATATCCTTTCCATGCTAACAAAAATGAAGCACTTGGGAGGAGGTGTTAGATGTTTGGTCTCCTAAGCCAGGAATCTGGTGAGTTCTTGCCTCCTACCTTGTCATAGCTGCAGTCACTAAATGCTATTGCCTTTTTCTCTTAGAATGTCTCCAGTCCATCCCCTCCTTTCAAGCCCCACAGCCATTGCCTGCGTTGACAGCACCATCATCCCTCTCTGAGTTTCCTGGGACTCCAGTCTCTTCCTCTGCAGCCCACGATTCACACAGCAGCCACGGAGATCTTTCCCAGTGCAGGTCTGCTCACATGCCTCTCTCCTCCTGCTTAAATCCTCTGTAGCTCCCCATTACCCAAAGAATAAAGTCTAATTTTCTTTACACATTGGTGGCTCACAGCTGAATCTGACACGGTTTGTCTGTCCAAAGGGGTACTTTCTAAAATTAAATTTGGATGTTTTTAGTAGGGACACATACTCAGCTGGCTCTGAAACATCAGAGTTTGAGCTCCCAAAGTTCTGACTTTGCTTACCTTTGGACATGAACATTCACCACGTTTTTTGCCAGACTGGTGCCCAAGGCTGATTTAATTTGGTAAGAATTCTCTATGAATATTGAAAAGAGGTTGGGCCCAGATGTCACCTCTCCCTACCCAGGCAGAGTGTAGGACCTCAGCTTGGCCAGTTGGATGTTGTCCCTTGGGCTTTGAGTCTTGAGGACAACATACAGGCACAGGTAAGAAGTTTCTGCTGGAGGGGTGGTGAGGAGCCAGTGCTGTGGTTTGAACCACAGTGTCCCAGTGGTGTGACCCAGACAGCAATTCCTGTACCTGGTATTCCTTGGCCCTCGCCTTTTTCCTGAAACTTGTTCTTCAGCCTTATCTTTGAGACCGTGAGCCACTCAAGAGCCTTCCCTTCTGCCCTTCCCAGAGTGAGTTTCTGTTGCTGCAAATAGCGCTGCCCTGAGTCAACCTTGTCTCTGTGCCCTCTGTTCCTTGAGCTCAAGGCTCTGGCCATGTTCTTCTGCATTGCGACCGATACTCACCTGCCGTTGGCAGCGGGAGAGTGGCCAGCTCTATCACAGAAATTTTTTGTTACTTGAGTTATTGAAATTCACTTGGTTAGGAGTTTCTGTCACTTACAACCAAGATTCCTGATGGATGTAGTCATTAAATAACTGTTATTAAATTTTGCAGACATTCACTGAGCACCTACTATGGATCAGGATCAAGAGGAGACCAACATCGAGACTCACTGGCTACCTCTGAATCCTTTGTCCACCCCTGGCGCTGTTTCCCAAGGGAAAAATCAGGGTGCTGTTACCAGGAGGAGGAGGTGGGGAATAGACGCTCAGCAAACACAGCCATCTTAATAATCACTCACTATCATCATTGTTATTTTACTAATTTTGACATGAAGGAAATGTACGTGCATTAGGAGACAAGGGACCTTGGAGTAGTAGCAGACAGGAGACAAGCTGTGAACCAGGTGTAGGAGTGTGACTTCCTCCGGTGCTGGGATGAGAGGAGGGGACGCGCTTGGTCATTCGCTCTGAGGTCTGAGTTTCTGGTCATACCTACTGGGATTGCCCAGTGTAGATTCACCCTTTCCGATATTATCAGGGAGGTTCAAAGAGAGAACCCGGAACTGCTTCTACTGTCCAGTTTCTTATACCCCTGCCTATACTCCATTTATCCATTGATAGATTCAGGTTGCTCCCAAGACTGAAGTTAGGAATTAAAGACCTTGTCCTCGCTGGTCAGCTGGCTTTGATCAAGCTCTCCCTGCGTCCCTGTGTCCCAGTTTCTTCATCTGTAACACGGAGGAGAGTTTGAACCGCACTGTTGACCTTGCAAGATTGCCGTGAAGATCTAACCTGAGATTTCAGTTTTGAACACACTGAAAATGTAACAGAGTCTTACGGAAACATCAGCCAAAGTAATTTCAAAGGGTAAATGTGCTCATGTCTCTACCTCGCTTAAACCATTTTGATGGTGTCACATTGTTTGCAGAATGAATCCAAGTTCTTTCTGTAGTCCACGAATGCCTGCCTAACCTGTCCCCTGCCATACCTCAATGTTGTTGTGTGTCCTTACCTCTCCTTCGTCATCCTCCCTTCTGATCTTCAGGAGATCAGAAGCTGTCCCTGGGCTGGGTCTTGTGCTGGCTGGCCCTGCTGCCTAGCTCAGAGCTCTTCTCTGCTCTCTTCTAACCCTCCGGGCAGCATGAACCTCACCTCCTCGCAGAAGCCTTCCTGAGGCCTGGACACAGTCAGGTACTCTGGAGAACATACTCACAGCACTCGTGGTTGGCCTTCTTACCTTTCATTTTAATTGCAGTTATTAGTTATTCGTATAATCAGTTAATGTATGCCTATCTCTCTTTCTAGAATTCAAGTTCCTTGAAGGCAGGGATTGTAGGTGACTTGTTCCATGTTGGGTCCCACCAAACAACTGAAGGTTCTCAATAAATACGTGCCAAAAATTTTAATAAATGCATTACTTAAAAATATTAATTTCATTCCTTCTCCATAGTAGGTGTTGGGATAAGACACTGGCCAGTGTAATCTATCCTGTCCAAGTCAATAGATTGAGTAGGAAACCTCAAGGCAGATGGGATGAGTTAACAGATTCACAGGCAAGTCTGCTCACACAGAGAGAAACTTCCATGGAAATAACCATCCCCTACCAACCTTAACACAGACACATCGTGCAATGGCCACTTGGACCTGATAGAGAATATTACTTTTTGGTAACATTCAGAGAATAAAAGTTCTTGAAGCCAATATCCAACATTCTATCTGCAGGGAATTAATTAAGCATATGCTCTTCATTGATTGAGCAAGTAATTATTGAGCATCTACTGGGTGCCAGGCTCTGTGCTCTGCCTGGGGTGGCTGAGATGAACCAGGCAGACAAGACCCTGCTCTCAAGGAGTCTACAGGTTGGTTGGAAAGACAGAAAACAAATGATTAAACGTATTAACTGGTCCTGAGCAAAGTGTTTAAAAAAAAAAACGGATCTTGATTAATTATCATGAACCACCCTATAAATGAGGCTTGCACAGCCCCACTGCACAGACGCGGGGCTGAGGCGCAGAGAGGGAAAGGGCAAGTGGCAGGGCTGGAATCTGTCCGCGTTGTCAGTCGGGGACGTTGTTTCCCTCCTTGTCCTGCACGGCCTGCAGCCCGAGATTCAGACAGAATGAATCGGAGGCTTTGGCGACTGAGGTGGAGCTGGGATTTTGCATAAGGAGGATTTAGCGAAACCAGACCAGAGTCAGGGCTATTCTGCTGGGAACCAGGCTATCGCCAGCTGTATTTTGGAAAAAACAAGCCCGATGAGAAGCACCGCTGGCTGTGCCTTAACTGACACGCTGTGCAGGAGTGCTGCCGGCTGCTCCTGGGGTTGGCACCGAGGCCTCGATCGCCCTACAGAGCGTCTTGTCTCCCATCTCTCCTTCTGCGCAGATCCTCAGCCCAACCATTATCTCCAGGAGAAGGAATAAAGCCAAGCTCCTGACCAAGGCCCGGGAGGTCCTACCAGCTTCTGCTCTTCCTCCCTCCTGACCATCCTGGTCTTTTGGTGGTTCCTCCAATGTGCCAAGCTCCTTTCCTCTCCAAGCCTTTGCATGCTGCCGTTCCCACGGCATGCAGGAATGCCTTTCTTTCAGATCTCTGCAGGGCTGGCTCCTGCGCATGTCTGGTTTTACATGGCTGGCTGCTCAAATGTTGGCTCTTCAGAGAGGCTTCTTAGATCTCCCCATCTTAAATAGTGTCCCCAGTCCCTGTCTGAGCCTTTATTCTGCTTCCATTTACTTCATAGCCACTGCTGCTGCCTGGCATGGTATTAAATATTGATATCATTGTATAACCTGCTTATGTTTTACTGGCTGTTTCTCCGATTAGAAGGTAAGCTCCATGAGGGCAGGGACTGCAGTGTTCCCTGCTGTGTCTCCTATACCCAGATCAGCACGTGGAGCAAAGTAGGTGCTAAGAAAATCTTGATGAATGAATCAAATCGCAGAACTGGAAGGACCCTTTCTTCCTGCTCCCCATATCAGCTACCCCATCCTTCTCATTTTATAAGGAGAAACTTCCCCTTGTTAGAATAAAGAGGTCACCATTTGTATTGCAGTCAATGCGAGTGGCGCCCCCTGGAGCCCACACAGGTCAATAGACTGCAACGTGAATGGTTCATCATGGAATTGTGCGGCAGGGCAGGGCTGGGCAACCGCAGCCCTAAAATCCACAGCTCTGGGTTTAGATTCCAGCTCCACCACTTATTGCCTGTGGGGCATGTACCAGTTTCCTCATCTACAAGATGAGGATGATGATAGGACCTGTTGTGTAGGATTGTTGTAAGGATTTAATAAGCTAATATATGTAAAGTGCTTAACAATGCAACTTAAATATAGTAAGTGCTCAAATATAAAAATAAAATTGCATGTATCTATGCCTGATAGGAGCATAAGCCAGATGCTGAGACATACATGTAGAAGCTATAGGGGGTAGATTTAGATAATAAGTGTTCACCCCTACTAACACTCTAGCCAACGGATCACAAACTCAAAGGCCTCCGGGGCTAGGTGGGTCACTAAGTGACAGAAGCAGGCAGAGCGGCCAGTGGGAGGGAGAGCTCCATGGAAATGGGTAGCTGCTTCGGTTTACTTCACAGTGGCTTGGCAAGAGGAATCTTGGCTCAGTATGGCCAGAGCTTCCTACTTTTCAGAGATGCCTTTATCTTGATATTTGCCTGAAATCTCACACATTTCAAACATTGGCAAATAATTTGTTCGGTACTCTGGAACCAGCCCCAGCCAGGGTCCTAACCAGCTTATTTACTTCCAGGTGTGAACTCAAAGTCTGCTTTCATTTTAATCAACTTCACTGAGGTATAGTTTACATGCAGTAAAATGCACCTACTTTAAGTGTATAAACCCATGAGTTTTGGCAAACACACACAACCATATAATCATAAAAATAATAATCAAGATATAGAATGTTTCCATGATCCCAGAAGGTTCAGCAGGGTCCCTTCCCAAACAATCTTTACCTCTGCCCCCACCCTAGCCCCGGAGGACTACAGATCTTTCTGTCATTATAGATTAACCTTGCTTATTCTAGAATTCAATATAAATGAAATAATACAGCATGCACTTTTTCATGTCTGGTTTCTTTTACACAGCATAATGTTTTAAACTCCTTTTAAGTTTAGTGAGGCTTGTTTTATGGTCTAGCACATGGAGAATATATCATAAGCTTCTGAAAAGAATATGTATTCTGCATTGTTGGATATCCTGTTCTATAAATATTAGGTCAAGGTGGTTGCTAGTGTTGTTCAGATTCTCTATGTCTTTACTGAGTTTTTGGGCTGTTTGTTCTATCAATCGGTGAGAGAAGGATGTCAAAAATCTCCCACAAGATTGTGGCATTGTCTGTTTCTCCCTTTCGTTTGGTCAATTTTTGCTTCACGTATTTAAAGCTCTTCTGTTTATGAATATACGTCTACTTAATAACTTGGCCATTTTATCATTTTAAGAGTCCCTCTTTTGCTCTGGTAGTACTCCTGATCTTGAGGTCTGTTTTACCTGGTTTTAATATGACCACTTCTGCCCCCTTATAGTAACTGTTTGCATCATCAACCTATCTGTGTTCTATGTGTTTAAAGTGTGTCTCTTAGAGATAGTATATAGTTGAGTTGTTCGTTTTTAAAAATCCATTCTGAAAATCTCTGCCATTTAATTGTAGTGTTTAGCCCATTAACAATTAATGTAATTATTGATATGGTTGAATTTAAAGCTACTCTTTAATTGTTTATTTTCTATTTATTTATTTTTCTTTTTAATTTTTTTTCTTTTTTTGAAGCAGGTTGTCTATGAATGGTTTAGCAGCTGGTTCTTCCCGAACATGCATTGCAAGATGGGGGAGGGGATGGCTGCCTTTCCAGCAGTTCCCTGTTTTTTTCTTTTTATTTCCTCAAATTTTTGGGGTTGTTTTGTAGTTTATCTATTCTTTGGTTTCTTCTAAAAGATTTAAATATTTTTAAGAGTTTCATTTCAGTTTATTGATTAGCTTTTTAGTTACACTTCTTTGCATTTTTTTCCTGTGGCTGCTCTAGAGATTATATCCTTAACTTTTCACAGTTTATTTAGAGTTAAAATTGTATCATTTCACAAAATATGTAGAAAAAATCTTGCAATAGTATAGATCCCTCCCACCTAAACCTGTCTCATATGCTATAACTGACGTTTATATTACATCTACATATATTATAAATTCTATATAATGGCGCTTTTTTTTTACTTCAAATAGTCTTGCGTATTTTAAAGAAATTAAAAAGAAAAACTAGACTTTTATATTTAACCAGGTTTTTTTTCCATTTTTTGATGTTTCTCATTCCTTTTGAAAGATTTAAGTTTCCATCTAGTGTCATATCTTTTCAGCCTAGACAATTTCCTTTAGCTCAGGTCTGCTGGTGATAAATTCTTTTAGTTTCCTTTTATCTAAAAAACAGTCTTTATTATATTCATTCTTTTTTTAAAAGAACAGCTTTATTGAGACATAATTCACATACCATTCAGTCCATTTAATGTGTACAGTTCAATGGTTTTTAGTATATTCACAAATATGTTCAACCATCACTACAGTCAATTTTAGGACACTTTCATTATCTATAAAAGAAGCTTAATACCATTTAGTTATCACCTCCATCTCCTCCTACCCTTCCCCAGTCCTAAGCAACCACTAATCGACTTTCTGTCTCTATATATTACCCTATTCTGGGCTTTCAAGTGAATGGAATTATATAATATGTGGACTTTCATGACTGGCTTCTTGCACTTAGCATATTATTTTCAATGTAAATCCAAGTTGAAGCATGTATAACTACTTCATTTCTTTTTATAACTGAATAATCCATTGTATGAATATAT
The DNA here is from genome assembly GCF_000956105.1 of Propithecus coquereli. Classification (NCBI taxonomy): domain Eukaryota; kingdom Metazoa; phylum Chordata; class Mammalia; order Primates; family Indriidae; genus Propithecus; species Propithecus coquereli. The sequence goes on along the minus strand of NW_012148631.1, from coordinate 1,501,396 downwards.
CACAGTTTGTTTAACCACTTGCCCATTAATGAATATTTAGGTTGTTTCCACTATTTGATTATTATAATAATGCTGCTATAAACATTTGTGATACAAGTTTTTGTATGGGCATACATTTTCATTTCTCTTGGGTATGTATGTAGGAGTGAAATTTCTAGTTCATATGGTAACTCTATGTTTAATCATTTGAGGAACTGCCAGACTGTTTTCCAAAGTGACGGCACCATTTCACATTCCCACCAGCAGTATATGAGGATTCTGATTTCTCCACATCTTTGCCAACATTTATTATTATCTGACTTTTTGAATCTAATCATCTTAGTGTGTGTGGAGTGGTATCTCACTGTGATTTTGATTTGCATTTCCCTAATTACTAAACATATCAAACATCTTCATATGCTTATAGACCATTTGTCTATATTCTTTGGAGAAATGTTCTATTCAGAGCCCTTCCTCATTTTTAATGGGTCATTTGTCTTTTTATTGTTGAGTTGTAAGAGTTCTTTATAAAATCTAGATGCAGGTCCCCTATCAGATATATGATCTGCAAATATTTTCTCCCATTCTGTGGGTTGTTTTTTGCACTTTCTTTTTGGTATCCTTTGAAGCACACAAGTTTTTAATTTTGATGTTGTTCTATTTATCGATATTTTTGTTGTTGTTTATCATGCTTTTGGTATCATATCTAAGAATCTTTTGCCAGATACAAGGTCATGTTGGTTTACCCCTATTGTTTTATCGAAGAGTTTTATACTTCTAGCTTGTATGTTTAGGTCTTTGTTCTAATTAGAGTTGATTTTTGTATATGGTGTGAGGTAAATATCCAACTTTATTCTTTTGCATGTGGCTATCTAGTTGTCCCAGAACCATATGCTGAAAATATTATTTTTTCCCATTGAATGGTCTTGGCACCCTTGTCAGAAATCAGTTTACATTAGAATTTAGGTTTATTTCTGAACTCTCAATCCTATTCCTTTGGTCCTTATGTCTATCTTTTTGGTAATAGCACATGTGTTGATTATTATAGCTTTATAATAAGTTTTGCAATTAGGAAATGTGAATTATTCTACTTTGTTCTCTTTTTTTCAGAATTGTGTTGGCTATTCAAGGCCCTTGAAATTCTATTTGAATTTTGGTATCTACTGGTCAATTTCTACAAAGGAATCACCTGGGATTCTGAAAAGAATAGCATCAAATCTACATAATATTTTGGGGAGTATGGCATTTAATAATGTTAATTCTTCTAATCCATGAACATGGGATTACATTAATTCTTGAAGAATATTTTCATTACGTATAGAATTCTGGGATGACAGATATTTCTTTTCTTTCAGAATGTTAAGATTTTGTTCAACTATCTTCTGGTTTACATAATTTGTGCTAAGAAGTCATTAGTCATTTTATCTGAAATGTGTTAA
>NW_012148631.1:1475941-1499402 GCF_000956105.1 Propithecus coquereli | reverse complement strand
TTGGCAGGGTTTATACTTTCAGGAAGATCTCAGAGAAATTTCATTTCTTTGACTTTTTAGACTTCTTTATCTGCTTGCATTCTTTGGCTCTTGTCTCTTCCTCATATCACTCTAACCTCTTGCTTGTCTTCATAGTTCCTACTCTGTCTTCAGTAATCGAATCTCCCTCTGGATCCCTCTTATAAAGGCTCTTGTTATTACATTTAGGATCCACCTGGGTAATCTAGGATAATTTCCACAGTTCAACATCATTTACTTAATCACACCTACAAAATTCCTTTGCCATATGAGGAAATGTTCACAAATTCCAGGGATTAGAACCTGAACATATTTTGGGTCCATTATTCAGCCCATCACAGTCTTTCTGCTGGCCACTAAAGATTTCCATTCATCCCACAAGAAAAATGGATTCATTCTGTCTCAACATTTCCCTGAAAGCCTACCACAGTGATAATAGCTACTTTAAAATCTGTGTTTAATAATTTCAACATCTGGGTCATATTGGTTCAGTCTTCTTTGATTATCTTTTCTTTTGAGAATGTTTTTTTCTGTTTCTTCATGTAATCAGTAATTTTGGATTCTTTATTTTGGTCATTGGAACATTGTGAAAACTCTGCATTCTGATATATTCCTCTGGCAAGTATTGAGGTCTTGGTTGTTGCTTGCTTTAGCAGGTAATTAACTTGGTTTGACTCAAACCTCAAACTCTTCATCTTGGGCTTCAGCTGAAATCCAAGTTCTTTTATTCTCAAATGAAGGCTGTCCTGCGCATGCATAGTTCAGGAACCAGCCAGAGATTTGGGGTAAAAATTACAGGTAGAATATAGGCCTACCTATCTCTGGATCTCTCCTTTCTAGGGTTCACCCCTCACTTCCAGTAGCTGCAATTTCCCCAATTTTTGTCTTCTGTTTCTTAAGATGAGAAAACCTGGCTGTTTTTTTTCAGAGTTTTAACCTCTTTATGTGACACTCACTTTGGATTGTCATCACACTTAGGCCCTGAACACAGGTAACTCACTCTGTGCGGATCGCTTGTTTTAATTATTGACTCCACTTGAAAATTTGACTGTTGTTTACTCTTCAGTGCCCTCAGATCATGATTTTGTTTTTGTTTTTGTTTTTCTCCACAGAGTTTATAGTTTGTTATCTGTTCAAAGGTAAGTTCTGGTAAGAGCTACTTGGCAGGAAGCAGAGGGATATAGTGTTTAAAAAATTCATCCATGTTATTGTATGTGTCAGTATTTCATTCCTCTTTGTTATTGAGTAGTATTCCATCATACTGATATACCACAATTTGCTTATTCTCATTTACCTGTTGATGGACATTTAGATTGTTTTCAGTTTGAGGGGCTGTAATGAATATAGCTACTCCAAATATTTGTTTATGAGCCATTGGTTTTGAATCCCTACTCTTCCCCAGGCACTTTGCATGATCAGTTGATCTGGGCAGCCCTGGGAGGCAAGGATGATTACTCTCAAGTTACAGATGAAGATCCTGAGCTCAGTAGAGTTCTTGTTTCTCAAGGCAACATCCTAACGTTTGACAGAACTGAGTCCACCTGGTTCCAAGGTTCATGCTATTCCCAGTGCACCTTGCTAACCCAAGAGGGCAGGCTACACTCTGAGCTTTATTTCATACTTACAGGAAATGGAGGGAGTGGGGAGGAAGACAGGAGTAAGAGACTAAATGAGATATTTTCATTTAAACACTAAAATAGTATCCGGTGCTTAATACGTGTTAATTACCTTCTCCTTTCTGATTTTTTTTTGTTTTTTTTTTTTTTTTTTTTTTGAGACAGAGTCTCACTCTGTTGCCCGGGCTAGTGTGCCGTGGCATCATCCTAGCCCACAGCAACCTCAGACTCCTGGGCTCAAGCGATCCTACTGCCTCAGCCTCCCGAGTAGCTGGGACTACAGGCATGCGCCACCATGCCCGGCTAATTTTTTCTATATATTTTTAGTTGTCCAATTAATTGCTTTCTATTTTTAGTAGAGACGGGGTCTCACTCTTGCTCAGGCTGGTCTCGAACTCCTGACCTTGAGCGATCCACCCGCCTCGGCCTCCCAGAGTGCTAGGATTACAGGTGTGAGCCACTGCGCCCGGCCTCTGATTTCTTTTTAATAGTCGGGAATGGGAGTTTCATATTTCTACTACACTTACGCCGCTGCAAAAACTCTTCTCTAGAAATAGGTAATCCTAGCTAAAGAACCAGGACACCTACGTTCTTGTGCTAGCTCTACTGCTAACTAGCTGTGTGACCTGGGAAGTCTCTTTCCCTCTCTGGGCCTCAGTTTCCTCCTTTTCACAGTGAGGGAATTAGAGACTATTGACTGTGCCTGCCAGAAACTAGGTTCCATCATTTCTAGAGACTCCAAGTTTTGGCCTTCGACAGAAATCCAGGTAACCCAAACCTGCTGAAACAGAGGAACAGGTGACCCTACCATCCTGGCCTTGTCTTTGCAGTCCAGGCCATCCAGTCAACAATGGCAATCATGTGCTTTGCTTGGGCTGGTTAGAAAATGGTGAGTAGGGTCCCTGCAGACCCTTGGTTACCATGGAGTGGTTCGAGCCCTCAGAGCTTTCTCCCCGGAGTCAGCTGGGTTCAGGGCCAGGAAGCCAAGGCCTTCTCCAGAGCCTCTCACTGGGGACAGCATAGACCATTCCACCCAGGCCAGGAGTAGCATCCCTGCAGGTGACAAGAGACTAGGCTTGCCTGAGGTGACAGCCAGAGCAGCTTCATTTTCCTGTTATTTCTGTCGGCAACATCTCCCATGGGTGCTGACCAACCTACTGCTTCCAGGATGCAAATCGCTCAGCAGACTTGATGGAACAGACACCTAGGGGGCCTCACAGGAGGGCCACCTGCCCCAGCCAGAGACAGTGTCCTCTCCTCTGGGGAAGGGGTCGGGAGGTAGCTGCCACTTTCAGGTAACTCTTAGGGAGGAGCCAGGTCAGGCGCTTTACCTCCAGCAGCACAGAGATGCCCCCAGTCCAGTGACTCAAGCATTACTTTTGCTTGGTAGTTTCTGTTTGTTTGTTTAAGCCATGTTGACATCTTAACGTGCACTAGCATTCACTTACTTGTCTTTCTTTAAATCAGCTCATTTTTTTCTAAAATAAATTTATTTGAGAAGGAAACTTTATGTCATTACTTTACAAAAGTAAACCAGCATCCCTTGCTGTATAGAGAAGGTAATTGAAAAAATAAATCCAGTCAAACAAACTTATTCAATTATTGTTGGATACTGTTTCCTGCAAAGGGCTTTGAGCCTTTGTAGAAGCGGGAGATTAGCAAGTATTAAGGAGGCGCTAAAGACATGCAAGAACCCGTCTGGACATTTCTCTTTGGTTGGCACAAGGCTTGAACAGCGTTAGAAAGGAAAAACCTTCTCCTCTGGCTCAGTGTCATTTAATACCTTGTTCGCGAGTCACCTACCATCATCTGTGTGTGCCAGTGCCACCTGCGTCACGTACTCAGCAACTCGGCCTAGTCTCATTTCATCTCCCAGTGAGGAGGGACAGAATATCTCCACTTTAGACACAAGAAACCTAAGGCCCCAGTGACTTGTCCAACAACACTGGCGGTAGCTGGGGTTTCGATAGGGAGAGTCGCTCTCCAAAACATACGATCTGTCGTTATCCACTGTGTCCTTTCTCCCTGAGAAGTCCAGCTTTTGGGACCCAGGCATGGAAGAGCTGGATTCAAGAGTTGCCTCCTGGTTCTGTTGGTCCTAAGTCCATCCAATGTCCCTTTTTGTGCCAGGATTTTCTCTCCTGCATAGCCAAATGCTATGCACTGAATCGTGTTCCCTCCTCAAATTCATACGTTAAAGCTTTGACCCCACTGCGACTGCATTTGAATATAGGGCTTTTAGGAGGTAACTAAAGGTAAATGAGGTCCTAAGGGTGGGATCCTAATTGCTTAGGATCAGTGGCCTTAAAAGAAAAGGAAGACAGCTCTCGCTGTTCCCCACCCCCACCACGTGAGAACACAGTGAGCAGGCTGCCGTCTGCAAGCCCTTTCCAGAACCCGACCACACTGGTACCCAGATGGCAGACTTCTGGCCTCTTAAACAATACATTTCTGTTGTTTAAGTGACCTGGTCTGTGGCATTTTGTTATGGCAGCCCACCCTGACTAATACATCAAATCTGGGGAGTTCCAGAGTCTACATTGTCATTGATATGCTCTCACTGGCTCTCTGTGACATTGGAGACAGCTCACACAACTACACCTGGCCCCTTAACCCCGCTGTGTTACTAATGCAAGGCCTTGAGCCTTGTGTCTGTCATTTGGGGAATGGAGATAATGCCTGTCCTTATCCAGCTTTTAGGGGTCTTTGGGGCATCAAAATAGGATCATGGACAGAAAACAGACGACCAAGGCAGAGGAGCCCAGGGTTCTTTATCCTGCCCTTTCCTCTTCCAGATGAGGACACCAATGTCCATGATGGTTCGGACCACATTAAATAGTGACGGGGTCAGAATTCAAACTCAGGACATCAGACTCCCAGTCCAGTGCTCTCTCCAGGGCACCGAAAGAAAGTAAAGCCACCATGGAAAGTGATATGTGACCAGTCTCTTTGTAGCAGCTGAAAAAAGAATCATCTATGTCCTAACTCCGTATATACATTAAAGAACCCACAGTATATAGTTGCATAAATAGGACATTTGACATCCTGTTTGATAACTTGCTCCCCGCCCTCTCCCTGTTCAGTGTATCACTGACGCCTCTTCAGTTAGATCTGCCAAATCTTTCCTTCTTTTTAGCAGCTGCATAGTCTGCCATCGTCATTATATGCCATGATTTGTTTACTACATTTTTCTGCTGGTAGACATACAAGTTATTCCACCATTTCACTGATATAAACCTTGCACTAATATAAACATTTCTGTGAGGCACATTCTTGTGCATAAATCTTTGCATACTCAGCCTCAAAGATAAATTTCAGGTAGAGAAATCCCTAAGTCAAAAGAAATGCACATGAGATATTTTCATATTCACTATCAGAATTGCCCTTACGAAGGATTGCTTCACCTTGCTCCTTTTTTTTCATTGTGTTCTTCATCCAAAAACGTATGACACCAGGCATTCCTCCCATCCTTGACAGCTCTAGGCATTGCTGACGTGCAGGTGCAAAGCATATAGCTTTGTTGTGTTCTTTTGCTTCTCTTTGATCATTAGTAAGACTGGGCATCTTTTCATATTATCTATTTGCATTTCTTCTTTGGTGGACAAAGATTTGCCCATTTCTTTTCTGGGAAAGTCCTAATTTGCTAGAGATCTTCCTGTAATATGATTATTAAATTTTTGACGTGTGCTGTGATAATTCTCTCTCTTTGTGATTACTTTCCTACTCTGTTGATGGAGGCTTTGCCATTCAGAAACATCTCAGTCATATGTAGCTGACTTTGTAAATAATTCTTTTATAGTTCCTGCCTCCCTTGTCATGCAAAGAAGGGGCTTCCATCCGAGCTAGGTCCTAGGAACTAAGGTTTCCCCCGAAGACAGGAAGGGTGAGGCACTAGCCTTTTGGTGTCATCAGTGTGACTCTCAGTCTTGTTACTGCCCTACTAGCAACCTCTGCACACCTCCTAACACCTTGGGGAGGAAGGGTGTGTGCCGTCGCTGGGGCTCAGGACCCCCGTGTCCCGCCTACACTTGATGGTCCGCTGCCTTCACTTACTAACTCCTGCCATGTGGAATCACTTCTGTCATGGCCGGGCCTTTTCACATGCTCTACCTCTGCTTGCAACACTCACCCCATCTTCTTTCCTACTGGTCCTTAAAGATCTCATTTAGCTGTCATTGGCCCCAGGAAGTCTTCCCTGACCCCCTCAGCTGTGACAGGTGTCTTCTTCGTGCTGGCCTATCAGAGCACACAGCACGGGCAGCTGTGCTAAGGTATCTGTGTGTCTGTCTCTTTGCCAGACCATGGGCTCCTGGAGGATGGGACTGTGTGTAGCTCACTGGCACACAGTGTCTCTGACGCCTAACACAGTGCTGGGCACGTCACAGACATTCGATGACTAAATGAATGCGTGAACGAGTCTTTGACCCGCCCAGTGTCAATGTCATTCAGCCAGAGGCCACCAGGCTGAAAATGTCCCTAATTTTAAACAAGCCGGGCTGATGACTCGATGCAGTTGGGGAAGCATGCAATGTGGTGAGCTGTGGGCATCTCAGTACAGGGGTGTTAGAGAGGACTTAAAAAATGTGGGCACGTGATAGGTGTTTAGGGGAAAGTTTAAGGAAGCGGGGCTTTGCTTGCGTTGGATGCCGTCAGGAAGTGTGGGTAATTGTAGGATTTGGCATCTCAATAAGTCTCATCTAGAAGGAGGGAAGACTAGACTGAGGCTAAAGCTGGGTGGGTAAGGAGCAACAGCCCCTGACGTTAGCCGGGATGGGGGACGTACGGTCACAGAGCAGCCTGCACAGTGCTTGTGTTTTCGTCTGTGTCACACAGACAGGGCTGACACGGGCAGTGTGCTGAGGTGTAAAGACCCCGGGCCACACAGGACACCGGCGCATTCATGCCTGGATCTGTGTCCGGTGTGACAGGCAATGAAACTCTGGTCTGGTCCTTTGCACCCCGTGAGGCTCTGCGTCCTCATCTTTGAAGCGACAGCCTCAGCACCGGATTCCTAAGCAGCCATTTTGCTTCGCTCTTAGGGAGATTGAAAAGCTTCACTCTGCTCTACACAGGGGTGTGAGTCCTTATTCCCTGTTAAAATGAATAGTGTCTGCATCTATGGACAAGTGGGAGAGTTAAGCGTGTGTGTGGGGGGGTGTGTGCCATGATTTCCCGGCACTGCTAAACCCACCAGATAGACCCCCACATTATCTATGCCGAGGGCCGCCTCTCCTTTGCGAGTCTGGGATTTGGGGAGCACGAGCGTGGGAGGAGTTGCTGGTGTCCTTTGATTCCCAGGAAGGAGCCATGCGTTTGTTGCCAAATCACGGAGCTCTCGAGGAGGGCAGGGTAGGAAAGGCAAGTTGGGTGGAAGGAGGGGGAGTCCTCATTCCTCCTGTAGATTTCCCAGGTGTTGTGTGATGGGGCCTTAATTCCTCCACATACATTTTTTTCCTAAGAAGAAACTATAAATTTGACCCAGTGAAAGACCAACGAGTTATTGATTTGCGTGAAATTGATAATTTAAGAGATCTGTCCTCTGGGCAAGCCACTGGCCAGGCCTTTCCCACACATGTTACTTGATGCTCATGGAAATCCTGACATTGGCTCATTCCTTATCTCCATTAGAGAGGGGACGAGTTGGAGCTCAGAGAAGTGACGTCGCTGGCCCAAGGCCTCCAGCAGGCAAAAGGCCAAATTTGAACCTAGCTCTGTTTAGATCCAAAACCCGTGTTCTCATCCTTTATTTCTTTCATCCTTTTTTTTCTTCTAAGGGCTGGCAGCTTGTAATGGTGAGAGTGACCCTCTGTCTTTGCTGTAAAAGTAGGGCAGTCCTCCTTCTCCTTCCCGTTTCAACACAGTTACCTAGACAATCCAGGGCCGGGGATCGGGGCAGAGCAACAGCTTTTTATTGCTTTTATCTTCGAGCCTTTTTCTTCTAACAGTCACCAGCCCAGGGTTAAACCAGTCATTACTGGACAGAGGCACTTAACCACCCCAGGGAAGGGTTGGGAGTAATTCAGGGGTGATTGTGGTTAATCTTGAGAGGTGTCACCCCCCAATGCCTCAGAGAGGGTTAGGAGTGCTGGACCAGCCTGCAGTGATGGGGGCTGAAGGTGCTGAGGTCTTGGGAATTCTTCCTTGGGATGAATAAGTATGAAAGATTAATGACTGGCAGGAGGTTTCATCCATCCATCCATCCGTCCATCCATCCATCCATCCATCCATCTGTCCATCCATCCAATATTCACCAAGCACACTCACTATACCAGGGATTGTGCCAGGCCACAAAGACCTGGTTCCTGCCCTCACAGTTGAAGCCAGACAAGTAGAGAGAAAATGGCAGCGTGTGGGGAAGAGTCCAGGGCTGTGAGAACACACACAGTTGGGCCTTTGCTGGTCAGAAACGGCTTCCTGGAGCAAGTGGCTTCTTAGATGAGAATTGAAGGCCGGAGGTAGGAAAGGAGGGTGTTGGGGGAGAATAAAGCAGACCTTGGCCAGGAGAACAGCCCCTGGATAGGCCCAGAGATGGGGATGGCAGCCGCAGGAGTGTGAGAGCACTGGTATTTTAGTATTTAGTATTTTAGGGAGAGTTTGGGGCGGAACTTATCAGTGTTTATACCGACGGTGTCCAAAAGCCGCCTCAAACTGGCTCACAACTGAGTGTTCAGTTCTCAGGAGTTTTATGTCAAAAATAGCTGCTATTAAAAATTAAGTTAAATTAACTTATAGTTAAATAAATTCTATCATAAACACAGGTAATAAATACTCAAAACTCATCACTTTGAAATATCTTACTACATTTTATTGTCATCTGTGCTCCTGATGTCATTTGCACCTATTGTATCTGGGTGGCGGAAACACAACGCGGTGTTGTGCTGCTATGCGTGCCTTCCGACTCTGCCTTCAGCTGCACACGTGGGAAGCTTGAAATCAGCCATGAAGAGGAGTATTTACACCACGGATATGGGTGGATGCTGCAAATCCAGGTCCCCCCTTTTTCTCTAGAGAGCCAGTTGGTAAACATTTATCAGCACATAACTGAGGTAATATACATACGTAAAAATGCAGAAACCACAAGTGTCATCTCCATATAGTCTCCTAAAGTGAACATATTTGTGTGACCAGTACTCAGACGCAACAACAGACAATGAGCAGCACCCTCTCATACCCTGTTCCACGGGCTGGTCCCTTCCACCGTGCAAGGCTAACCTCTGTCCTGACCTCCCCAGTACCTCCTAGAAGCTATGGGGGGCTTCCTGCAGCCCCTCATTCCCGTAGGCCCCCTGCTGCATTTTGGTGTTAGCATCTGGGTATTTCTTTTCTCATGATCCTGTCTTATATATTTTAATATTACACTATGAATACAGCATCACTGGGAAAACTAGAAAACACACACACGGAAGACATACATCTCTGGTGGCAGCTGCCTGCTTGCATTGAATCCTCTGGGCAGGAGATGAGATTGGAGTCCTCTTGGTCTGATGCCAAGCCCAACGCCCTGACCAGAGAGGGGAGGCCAGAGCGAGACCTGTCCGAGCCACGCAAGTTAGTGTGGCACTAAAGGACTGCTGGGAGGCTCTGAGGAGCACAGAGGCAGGGCCAGCTGTGCCCCTTAGGAAGCTCACACGCTGCAACAGGCGGGCAGAGGCTGGAGGCAGGGAGCCCAGCCTGAAGGCCATTGCTGATCAGGAATGCAGAGATGACGGTGTGGCCCGAGCTGGGACAGCATCTTTCTGAAGGTCATTTTCCCACGTATAATTGTTCCAGAGCCTCTGGAAAGGGAATTGTCCCTGCAAGATACTGTCTCCTAATCCCCAGTTCAAGTGTCCTCTCCTAGCATCTGGGTTAAGAGCACAGGCTCTGCAGCCAGGCATATCTGTGTTTGAGGTCTGCCTCGATACTTGCTAGCTGTGTGACCTTGGAAAAGTTACTTGCCTTCTCTGAATACTGATTCACTTCTGTACTAAATACGAATAAGGATAGCTTCAGCCTCAGTGGAGGTTGTGATTATTAATTAATCTGTAGGAAGTACTTGATTCATTGTAAGCGCTCAATAAATGTTAAATGCCACTGTTGTATCATCTGCCTGACGTGAAAGAAGGGAAGAGAATTTCCCAAATGGTTGTACCGTTTTCATAATCGACCCTGCATGTTTGCTCTTCTGCTTGGGGTCCCAGTGGCTTCTGCAAGGGAGCACCATATGTCCGAGGGGTTATTTGGGGGCCCACGGCGAAATAGAAGGGAGCAAACAGTGCCTGCGACATTGCAATATTTCTGTTCATAGAACCCAAAAGGAAGCAGTGAGCAGAGAAGGTCAGAGACAAAGGCCAATTTCATAGTGCTTTCACGGCAGCCCCGGAGGAGAAAAGCAACAGGCAGGTGAGCAGAGAAAGCAGCTCAGGCCTCCCTCCTCCTGGCTGAAGGGCAGAAAGGGCAGGGATGGAGTCTGTGCAGGCAGGGGCCAGGCTCGGCCCTCCACAGGATGGAGCTTGGACCTCCTGTGATGTGCCGGCCGACATGGCCCTTCCTGAGGTGGGCGCTCTGTCCCCACGTCCTCTCCAGCGAGAAGCCCCCGACCGGCTTGCTCAGCAGCAGGCCTCACGGCGCCCACATGCAGGGCAGGCAGAGAGCCTGAGATCAAGGCATTCAGAGCACAGTCTGCGACCTTGATGGGCTTCTTCAGCCTCGTCTACCTCAGTTGCTTCGCAGGTGAACGAGACAAAATGATCATCCCCACTCCCCAGGGTGCTGTGAAGACGGCAGGGGACAATTGCACGTGCGGGGTGTCCCCAGCCCCTGGCACGTAGCAGGCTCCAGGTATGCAGGTCACCCCTCTGCAGCCCTACTTCTCTCTCCTTAGGCGCCCCTACCTTTCCAGTCTCATGCCCTGATCTCTCTTCTGTACCCTCCAGGAATGCCAAGGAGAGCTTCTGCCACCTTAAAATGCCCATAAAATTCCCACTTGCTTGGCATTGATTTTTCAGCAAATCCGAACATTTGTTTTTCTGAGTCTCATGTTTTGGATAAGTTGCTGGCCTCACACTGGTCCCCCTTTCAGGGTGGCCCTAATGACCATCCTTCCATCTGGTCTTGCCTCCTCCATGCAGCCTTCCTCATCTCTCCACACACAGAAGCCCTTTCCCCAGACCCTCCACAGATGCTGGGGCCATAGCTTCCATGTAGGGAGGCAGCGAAGGAGGCTGGTCACGCCAGTGTCCACCTGCAGCACTGCACGTGGCTCAGGGCTGGCAAATGGCCCTGTGCATTCCCCCTTTCTCCCCACCTCCTGCCTTTTCTTCCTTCTTTCCCTCCCTCCAGCTCTCATTTCTTCTCGGGGGAAGAGAACAAAAGGAGGGCAAGCAACAGCCCGTGGAAGCTGCTGGAGAGACCCCATTCTTGGCCTGACACCCCCCCTTCAGCTGTGCCCACCCGGGTGCTCCCAGCGTGGTGCTTCCCAGAAGCTCCTGGTGCTGCCACCAGGAACACCCGGCAGGGCCGCGGGCAGAGTTGGCAGGGCCTCCATGCTGTCAGAGCCCCAAACGCTTTCCCTTTTTGCTCGTCCCATGAAATTCTGGGCCGCAGAAGAATGGGGACTTGAGGTCGTGGGCCTTGGTTCTAAACGGCCGGCTCCCCCTGGGCTGGCCTGGGCGGTCCTGGCCGGGCCTCCCGCCCTTTGCCTCCTGCCTGGGGGAGGGAGGGGAGGAGAAGGGCAGGTGGTGAGACGACCAGTGGAGGGGGGTTTCAGCGTCTGTTTGTGCAAATTTGGTGGCAGTGAGATCTAGCGTGACAAAAATCCCGGTGCAGGCTTCAGGGACCTGCCTTCTAACTCTGCCTCCGAGTCATCGCCCCGGTGACATTTAAGGAGCTCCTTCCCCTCTAAGCCTCAGGCTTCCTTTCCGTGTAGTGAGGCTCGGCCTATTCTGGGTTTTCTAAGGCTTTTTACGGTCTGACACCGTGTCCCATTTCTTTACCTCACTCAGCCACGGCGGCACCCGCCAGGAGTCTCACTACAGACAGGGCTTCCCAGGCAAGGCCTGAGGGGTTTCTAAGGCAGCCCCTGTTTCTCGTCTTCTGGGTCCCCACAACTCTGCTCTCCTGTGGCACGTCCTGGGCTCCCTGCCGCTAGGTGCTGTGGAGAAGCGTTTCAGCCATGGCATTGGTGGGGCTGTCTGAATCCTGGCTGTGTGCCCTTGACCAAGCTACAGAATCTCTCCAGGCCTCAGTTTTCTCACCTGTGAAATGGAAATAATGGTATTGACCGCATTGGATTATTTCGAAGATTAAATGCTATAAAGCAGGGCAAGTTCTAACATAGTCCCTGGAACATAGTAAACCGGTGATGAATGCTCTCATCATCATCATTCTCATCACCATCATTGTTACTGTTATTTGCCAGCTCCCTTCTGTCATTTCAGGTAAAGAAAGTCCCCCAGGATCTGAGCGGGCAGCTGTGCAGGTGGCCAGCTACTCCTGGCTTCAGCCCCCTCTGTGCACACCCGATGAGGGGGCTCCTAACTAGACCCCCAGCTTCAATGCACAAGTCCTCCAGCGTGCATTGTGCCAGGGCCCCCAGTGAATCGCCAGCGTATACACCTGTGGGCTGCTGTGACGATAAGAGGTCCTGCTTGCACGGCACTTGGCCCGGGGCCTGCGCATGGCCCTCAGCAAACCGCAGCCAGCAGCTAGCAGCCAAACTGCTGGCACTGCTGCTGGCATCAGCCACGTCTGAGGTCACGCTGCGGCATGGTGAGGGACAGGGGTCAGACAGACCTGGGCTTGGACCTGATGTGGATTTCAGACAAATCTCTCAACCACTCTGACCCTCCATTTTCTCATCCATATGATGAGACTAGCGCTGACCTTGTCACAGGTTTGTTAGGAGGATTAAAGGATCACAGCACAGGTAGGAGGTTTGCATGAGACTGGACATGCCAAGTTCATATTGCATGTTGAATACAGATGGGTTCCTTCCATGTATCCACGCCACCCCCATAGATGCCCCTCTTTTCCTTGGGAGCCTTTGTCTGGTCTCCACGCCAGTGTGGAGGAGGGAAGAGTCTGGATACTCCTCCTTTCTCTGCTCCTGTCCCAGATGCCCTCAGCTCCGCGCTTGGCCCCATGCTGAATCCATCAGGCAGCTGAGAGACAGGAAAATTCACAAGGAAGGGCCACACGCTTCTGTGCAAAGTGTTTTTTGGTTTTTAATTAAAAAGAAAATAAGAAAAACAACACTTCCCAGGGTGTGCTGTGATGAAATATCACAGGCATATAAAGCACATACAACAACAAGAAGGAAAAAGAGTCCCTGGAGCTGCACGCAGAGACCCCCTACGAGGCGGCCTGGCCCAGGGCCCTCCCTTGAGGCCATTGTTTTCACAGACAAACGTCTTCCTCTCCCAGTCTATGAAAGAGGACGCACTTACCCAGCCTGGCTTCTCTTGGAAGGCTCAGCCACCTCCAGCTCACTGGTCCATGACGTGCACACAGGCAACTGGGCTTTAAAAGATTTTACAGATGGGCTTTGCTGGGTGGGGAGGTTTAGGGGTACACACCACTCCTCTCACTGACCCCTGGCTCTTTTCAAGGTCTCTGGGGGGCTGAGGAAGCAACAGTGTCCCTCCACGGGAACACGGTGCACATGCTAGATGCACTGTCCTGAATTAAGCCCTCTGGTGGCTTCCCTCCTGGAGTGGTAGCAAATGGAGTATCTGCAGGTAAGTTGGAATGGGCAGAATAAGACTTGGACCGGGATAAGATGTGCCTGGGCTGGTGCTACATTTTGGGAAGATTTTGATACATTTACCATAATGAGTTTTTCACGCTGACCTTTCTTAGCTGCTCAACAAATTCCTCCATATCTGCCTCCTTTGACCCCCAATCTTTGGGGGTCACATAGACCTGGATTTGACACTTATGTCTGCCATTCACTAGTTCGTATGACCCTGGAAAAGTTACTTGAGCCCTCAGTTTCCTCATCTGTTAACTGGGGAGGTTCGTGTGACCCTCACAGGGTGGCTATAAATTGTAACTGTGACCACGCCTTTGAAGAGCCTAGTACAGCACCTGGCATATAGTAAGTGCTCAATGCACGGCCATATTAGTGCTGCTAGCCAGACACCAGTATTTCCATGGCAGAGTTGGTGAGTCTGTGTGTGTGGATGCATGTATGATAAACAGAAGGTCTAAACAATGTTCTAGAAAGAGGATGGATCCCTCTGAGGCTCCTGTGTTATGTCTGGGCAGTTTGGAGGTCTTGGACCACAGGGGGCTGGCATGGACGACCTCCACTGCTTTTCTCTTGGGCACATCCACTGGCTTAGCAGCTGTTCTGCATCTAGACCTCGGTGCCCTCCCTGGGGTAGAGGACACCGTTGGTGTTGATGCCGTTGTAGAAGTGAGGGCTGAACTGGTTGAGGACAGAGCCCCCGTAGCCAAGAGCATTGGCAGGCATGGGGTTGGCCCACTCGCTCCCGGCCCCGTGGCTGCTAAGGTTGGTGAGGGGGGTGAAGGAGTTGAAGTTCAGTGAGTTCTGGCCCATCTTGTCGGTGGGCTCCGAGTTCAGTCCCGGCGTGGCCACAGGCCGGCCCATGGGGCTCGCCCCGCTGGTGTAGGCTGTCATGGAGGAGAGGAAGCTGCCGAGGCACGAGGCGCCCGTGGGCGGAGGGGGCGACCGCTTCTCCAAGGGGCTGGTGGTGCCCGGCGAGGTGCTGTCCAACATGTCCTGCGGCTCCGTGCTCTTGGGGCTGCCCACCAGGAGACTGTTCTCCGCCTTCTCTGAGGCCAAGGAGCCTGAGCCGGAGGAAACGTCCGATTTTCTCTTCCTCTTCCTGCGGAAATTTCCGTTGTCGAACATCTTCTCGCAGTTGGGGTCCAGGGTCCAGTAATTCCCCTTGCCTGGCAGAAAGGTGGAAGGAGGTAAGCGGAGAGATGGGCTAGATGTGTTGCTTCTGTCCCTCCTTATTTTCATCAACCAAAGACGGAGGTGACAAAAGCAGCAAGAGGAGAACAAAAGGCAGGGACTGACGTGGAGGGTGCCCTGAGCCGACGGACCACGTTGTCTTTATGTAGCGACCACAGCCAGGCCCTCCAGGACACACAGGCGAGCGGCCCAGGCAGTAAAGGGGTGTACAGGGGGGTCTCTTTA
This sequence comes from Propithecus coquereli, assembly GCF_000956105.1. Lineage (NCBI taxonomy): Eukaryota > Metazoa > Chordata > Mammalia > Primates > Indriidae > Propithecus > Propithecus coquereli. Next base: position 1,484,621 of record NW_012148631.1, on the reverse strand, counting down.
AGAAGGCTGAGACACGGGGGGGTGCTGGGGGCGTGGAGTGCCCATTGCTGAAGTTTAAGAAAACTCAGGGAAAATCCAGGACTCCCTGACAGTCCTGGGCTTGGAGTCCAAAGGCAGACCTGAGTCCCGGCTTTGCTCCTAACTGGGCTAACCTCGGCTTCCCGCTCTGACAAAAGGGGCTTGTCCTTCCTCAGGCTCGCCATGGGGACCACGGGCACCAGACGTGCAAAGCGGCTTCCTAACCTCCAGGAACCATCCCGGGGGAGGCCTGAACTCTTCTCTCGGCCTGAGGGTAGGGCAATCCCTGGCCCGGACACTCGTGCTCTCCTGGGGGACAAATAGGGCTGGACTGGCCCTTGCTAACCTCCAAGTGGGCAGAGGGGGCTCCTCTGAGCCAACCCCGGCTTCCTGTGTCGGAACCAAAGTGGACTTCAGTTCTGAGAAAGGGGTGTGTGGGTACCGAACACACCACTCTCTGCAGGGTTCTGTGCTCCAGAAATGCGACATTAAAAAGTTCTCTATCTCTGGTGTCAGAGAGACCTCGTTCCAATTCAAGCCCCGTCACTATCACTTCATTCGGTGCCACCTTTGGGAGGCACCGTAGGTTTCACATCTGAGTGTTATTTTCCTTATCTGTGGAATGAGTTTCATCAGCCGACCTTGTGGGGTGTCGTGGGGATTAAAGGAGATTAGAGAAACAGGACAGGCAGCAGAAGGGGCCCGGCAGTGGGCGTTTAACCGAGCCAGATCCTTGTTTTTCCCAAGTCAGGCTTGGGAGGCACTTGGCTTTGCGTGGTCCAATCATGCATTCCAAAGCCTTTCTCCGTGCACGGTGCTCAGGGCACGCGTGACGCACAGTGGCTGCTGCAGCCGGTTACGCTGGTGCTAGCGCCAAAGGCCTCACATACATTGTCTTGTTACCTCCGCCACAGCCTGCAGAGTGGACGCTGTTCCCATCCCTGTCTTTCAGGTGAGGAAACAGGCTCAGCCGTCTGTCCTGCTCAGGTCCCTGAGTGGTCCGCGGGACAGCCGCGACTGACCCCCAAACCTGCCCCTGGGCACCCGTCTCCCCCACTGCCGAGCTCGCCTCAGCCCAGCCTCCCAGCAGCCCCCAGTCGTGGGGGGCACGGCCACATTCAGAACTTTCTAGAATGCGGTCTCGGGCAGGAACAAAGCGAGCCTTCCTTGGGGACAGCCCCCCACACTGAGCCCCCTTACCCGGGTCGTCCTCGTCGCGGGGCACCTTCTTGAAGCAGTCGTTGAGCGACAGGTTGTGGCGGATGGAGTTCTGCCAGCCGGCCTTGCTCTTGTTGTAGAACGGGAAGTTGTCGGCCACGTACTGGTAGATCTGGCTGAGGGTGAGGCGCTTGTCGGGCGCCCCGTGGATGGCCATGGCTATGAGAGCCGAGTAGGAGTAGGGGGGCCGCACCAGCTTCATCAGCTCCTCCTGCGAGGGGATGGGCAGCCAGCCCAGCTCGCCGCCCCCCAGCCCCGGCATGCTGGGCAGCAGCTGCCTCTGCACGCCGTAGGCCTGGGGCAGGAAGGGGCTGGCGTTGGCGCCGGGCAGGTAGGGCGGCGGGGTCACGGTGGGCCCGTTGAGCCAGAGGTAGGGGTTGGGGGTGGCCCCGTACTCGCTGCCCCCCTCGAAGGAGGGGGCCCGCTGGGGGCTGGGCACGCCCTGTGGGTGCAAGAAGTTCTCATAGTAAAGGTTCATCTCGGGGGGCTCCTGGCCGATGCTGGGGAACTGGGGGCTGCAGCGAGGCGGGGAGGGCGCCGGCAGGTCGAAGGAGCTCATGCTGGGGCTGGGCCGCCACAGCCACCTGCCTGGCACCTGCGTGGGAGCTGCCCCCGACAGGTGCTCAGCAGGCCCGGCCTCCCACTTATACCCCGAGGGCTTGGCCGGGCCCCACCCAGGGGCGGCCACCTGCCTGCACGCCGGCCCAGGGCCCGCCCCCTCGGCCACCAGCCCGGGGGAGGGGACTTTCCTGGCAGCCCTGGGTCCCACTAGCACATGCCAGCCCGGCTCCGGGAGCCCATGTGAACATGATGGGGCGCCCCCTTCCCTGTCTCTCCTCTCTCCTCCTCCTCTGTCCTCTTTCTCTCCTGCTTCCTCTCCACTTACCCCTTTCTTCCTCCTTCATCTGTCTCTGGTCATCTCATTTTTTCTCTTTCCCTTTTCCTCACACTTTTCCACCCTTCTCGCTTTCCTTCCCTCACCCCTGTGCTCTGTGCCTCTCATTCTTTGTTCCTTTCCTTCTTCCTCTGACGCTTTCTTCCTCTTCTCTTTGCCTCCTATTGTCTTTCTCTCTCTTTCTCTTCTTTCTCTCCAGGTTGTGTTTCTTTTCTATGCCCTGCTCTGGCCTCCCCAGCTCCTGCACACTCTCTCGCTCTGTCTCTCTCTCCTCCCCACTCCTCCCCCAGCCCCCACCCCCTGTTTCTAGTTTCTAGTCTTCTAGTTCTTCCCACTTCTGTCTCTCCCTTCTTTCCTCATTATCTGCCTTCCCGGCTTGTCTCCTTCATCTCTTTTACTCTCTCTCTCTCTGCCTCTCCTTCTCCTTGGGCCTCTCCCTCCCACCCCCGCATCTCCCTCGTCTTCTGCACCGAACCCCCATTCTCTGATCCGCGGCCCCCATTAGACTAGACGAGCGCTTCACGAGAAGTCATTTCTTGGTTTTCTGGGTGAAGACACCTTCTGGAGTTGCCGGGAGAGAACCGGCCCTGGGGAACCGGTGGTGAGTGGAGAGCCTGGCCTCTGGCCCGCTTCACGGGACAGGCGGTCACGGACTCCCCCCGGCCCGGCCCACGCGTGTGAGCACACGCGCACACGCTGCACGGGGCAGAGAGGAACAACAGCAGGGGGAGAGTGGGGGTCGGACTCCAGGGAAAAACGAGAGAGGATTTGAAGGATTCAAGTCTCTTTCCAGCGGCAGGGACTCAGCAGGCTCGTCCTCTGACCCAGAGTCCAGCTGAGTTCCAGCTTGCAGAGGTCCCCGTTGCAGAGGCTCCTGGCGTGGAGGGAGCGAGGCCAGGAGGATGTCCCCAACTGCCGCTGCCCTCACACCCTCGCTCCCTCAGGCTCCAGAAGCGGGATCTGCAGCCCCGGCCGGCATCTCAGCCGGTCCTTCTCTCCGAGCTCCATTCCCCACTCGTCCCGGCCTCCCCTGGTCCCCAGTCCCGGCCCCCAGCCTGGGGCGTGGGTGGTGGTCTCCCTCTCCAGAGGGTGGACACCTGCGCCCTGACCAGGGCCTGGTGGCAGCCGAAACTTCTCTTTGTGATCAGGCAGACGGGGGATAAGCAGGAGCAGCCCCTCTGGTCACCCCTCCTCCCTGCCCTCCTGCCTCTACCGCCTTCTCCTCTCCACCTTCCTCCCGCTTCCTCCGGACCTCGTGTTCCTTTGAGGCCAGGGAAGGAGGTCACTTACTGTCCCAACTGGGGGGGTGTTTCCCAAGAATCCTCAGCTCTCTGCTCCCCCACGGCTGTGTGGGGGACACACGTGGCAAACACGAATGCCACTGAATGAGTTTCATTTTCAGCCCCTTGGGGTCCAGAGGATGAGTTCGAGGTGACTGGGTGGGAGGGGTCTCCCCAGGCCCTGAGGAGCCACCTGTCCCCCCATGGAACAGTGACGGGGGTGACTCCGAAAGGGTCTGATTGCCCAGGTAAGCACACTCCGCAGAGTAAAGCCAAAGAGGCCACATTTCTGTTTGGAGTTTCTCTACCAGGAGGCCTGGCTTGCCGGGAGAGGGGGGACCCTAACTTTTCACGGTCTCATGGAGCAGACCCAAAGCCTTACGATTAACCCAGCAATTTCACTTCTCAAAGCTCATCTTATAGAATTAAGCAGAGCAAAGAATTAACTACAGAGATGTCCACTACAGCATTGTTTATAGCTGTACCAAATTGTAACTAATCTAAATGCCCAATAATAAGTGATTGGCTAAATAAATAATGTATCATCCAAATGACATAATATTATGCAACTATGAAAAATAGATTGTAGAAGAATAATTTGTGATATGGAAAGATATTTATGTTCTCCCCTGATATTATTTGGAGAACCAGGCTGCAAAATACCATGATATTTTTGTAAAAACATGTATTCATATGTATATATGAAATCTAGAAATACAAATATAAAATTGTCAATTATTATTTCTGGATAAAGAATCCGATGCGATTGTTGTTATTTTAAATAATTTAAAAGATCTATATGATTAGAGAGCAGCAAGCTCACAGGTGATTTGCTTTTTGGGTTAAGTGTCAAAGGACAGAAAGGGGCCACCCAGCAGGGATGTAGCAGACAGGAGCTCTGAGATCAGTTCTCGGTGCACATCCCAGCCGTGGTGCTGAATAAGCATGTAGATCTTGACAGGAGATTAAGCTTCTCTCAGCCTCGGTTTTCTTGGGTGGAAATGGGAATGAGGCCAGCACTGCTCTGTGCACTCACTGGGCAGTCCATGCAATCAACCTAAGTCACTTCGCGTGGCTCACTGAGGCTCACTCAGAAAATACGGGTTATTACACGTTATAGTCAATACACTATATTGCTATGCGCAGGGGAGCACTCCCAAGCTTGCTGCCCTGCGAGTTAATTGATCCCTTTCAGCAGCCCGCAGGCAGGGGAGGTGTGACAGGAATTGCGGTGAATGAATAGAGGGAGGAATAATCAGTGTAGACACCGACTGTACAGCCAGATTCTGCCGTCTGCGGACGGCGGTCAGAGAGGGCCCAGAGCCCACAGTGCACGGCTGAGCTAGGCCAGGACCCAGTCTGTCCACACCGTTCCGCTCCCCTTGGCCCGTCTCTGGGGTCTTTTTCCTTAGCAGCATTTTCTGGGGAATTTGCACCTGTCTCCCTAGGTGCCTGTGGGTCCCAGTTTCTTTTGCACAGGACATCATAGAAAGCCTGGCCTGTCTTAGGAGGCCTTGTCTACAGTGAGAGCCTCTGGCACCCAGAGCCAATAGCTGGGTATCGCAGCCTCCCTGCACTTAGCAGGGGTGCCCGAAGCATCCTCAAAGGGCCCCTCATTCCAGATTTTTATAAATGCCAGCTGCAGCCCTTGGTGGGGGACAATAGGAGCTTCTACCTCCAGTGAGGTTTGGGAGTTGCAGCCCCGAAGCCCCCTGACCAGTCCCAGGAAAAGAATCAAATGTCTCTATTGCCTGGGGTCACTTCATAGATGAAATTAATTGAGACTTCTGAAATTTCTAGAAGTGAAAGTTCAAGCCTGAGAAAATGTTCTCTGCCTATCATTTTTTATAATGAATAAAAAATAAGAGTTGTGTGGGCAGGGGCTGCAGCTTGCATCCTGAAAACCAGAGGGAGGTCTTCTTGAATGAGAAAGACTCCAAATTGGGATACTTGAGACAAGGCAACAGACCATTAAAAACATGGGTTTTGGGACTGGATGGACCTGGGTTCAAATCCCTGCTTTGCTATTTGGTAGCTGTATAATCGTGGTCAAGTACCTTAATCTTATAAGGCCTCCATTTGCTTATCAATAAAATGGGGATACAAATAGTACCTGTCATGAATTTTGAAGGGAAAAGTGATGTAATATATGTAAAGTGTAGAGCCCAGAGTCTGGCAAAAGCCGTGGAAAAGGATGATGGTGAATGCCGGAGAACCTGAGGCCAGGTATGGATAGGAAGGTGGCTCTGGGCAGGAGGCCCAGCATCATAGCCTCCTCTGAGCAACGTTTTACCATTTGCTTTCAACTTGGGAAAACCTTGCGATTTGGAAGCCATGTCCCCAGTGAAGGAGAAAAGGCCTGCCTCTCTTTCTGGAGTATGTGCCCAGTGGTCAGCTGTAGACACTGCCGGGTCCAGAAGCCCACCCTGGCTCCAGATCTGCAGAAAGGGTGACCGTGATCAACCAGGGCCATCATTTGTGGCCTTGATTTTCGGGGGTGGAGAATCCTGCTCTTCTAGGCGTCTGATCTCAGCCTCAGTTTCCTCATCTGTAAAATGGGGAGAACCAACTACTTCCGAGTGTTGCTTTGAGGACTGTCAGGCGTGCAATACTGTATAGGCTCAGTAAATGTCACCTGTCATTAGGGACTCAGGAGCCCAGGGTGATGGGACATGCTAGTGGCCCCCAGCTGGAGCTACAACATCCCCAAGCTCTTGGACCTTTACCTACCTCTCCCCAAACTCACCTTTGATAGGGTTTGGCTACGTGGGCTCTTTCTCCTTTCTTCGCACAAAATGCAAAAGTTTCTAAGTTCCAGGGTTCTCAGGAGCCTGGCAGGGTTGAAGTTTGTTTGGGATGGGGCGTTGGGGGGTGAGGGACTAGTTGGCTTCTAGCTTAACCTCTTTGCACCACGGTTCCTTTATCTGCAAAGTGGGGATAAAAATTGCAGTCCTGCCTACTGTTAGTATCTACAATGGCTCTCTGAGTGGCAGGGGGCTTCCCGTCCTGCCTAAGCAGCAACGTTTTGAGAGTCATTCTTGGGATACTTTGGGGCTTGACATGGGGCTGGCTTCTCCTTCCCAGGCGTGGGCCTTGTGGACGTGTGGCCATGGCGTTAGTCAGGCTGGAGATGGTCTTGGCGCGGCTGCTTTTTTGGCGTCTGGCCATCCTGACTGAAGAAGCGTAGATCAACACCGCCCTCTGGTGGCCTTTTCTCTAACAGCGGGAAGCGAAGTGTGGGGCTTGGGTGAAGTTTCAGGGTGGGCCAAGAATTTTCTTCCAGGCCCTTTAAGGATAGGAGACCAGAATGAGAAATTTAAGTGTCAGGTTCCCAGGATGAACAGCTTAGAGAAAAAGGCCTTCCCTCTGCTGCCGGGGGAACAATGAGAATGCACTGGAAACGGGGAGACACGTCTCAGCAGGCAGCCCAGCAGTAGGTGGGCTGGACTGGATCAGATCAGATCCCTCCGGCTGTGTTTCCTTAAGACAAAACCCTACAAAGTACCCGTAAGTATCTTCAGCACATAGTCTAATGATCTTTCCCCAAAGAGAATTACGGCCATTTTTTAGGGTAACTGTGGCCCAAGGGAAGAGGAATATGTGAATTTCTCAAACCCTAGTAGATACGGGATCTGAGTTGACACCATTAGGGCACCTGAAACTCCACCGCGGTCTGCAGGTTGGAGAGTGGGCCGCTGGGGACCAGGTGATAGGTGGAATGTACATACACACACATGTGTTTGTTGGCCTGTGCCCTTAGACCCATTACATACAGCAGGAAGGTCTGAGTGGAAGCCCAACAAACTGCCCTTCCTGTCAAGATCAGAAGGAAGAATTGCAGAGATAAACCACATTAGTGGAAGACTTGAGGAATGTAGGGGTGATGGTTCCTATAATATTCCCATTCAATTCACCAGGTTGTCCTCTCTAACTGTGAAGTGAATCTCAGCAGATGACTCTGATCCACCATCGATATTACTAGATGCTTTGTGGGATTTGGTATCGTTATTAGAACAGATCAGCACGGCCTCTGCCACTTAGCGTGTGGCTATTCGCTTGGTGAATGCTTTCCTCTCGGCATCCGTATAGAAGGCAGATGAAAAGCAGATACAGCAAAACAACAGAACATCTGCCCTGTACAGCCTCAGCGCTCTGTGGCCTCTCCTTTTCCCTGTCCTGATCCAGGCCATGGGGACCTCGTTTACGCTGATATTCCAGGGAACATCGCACTATTCCACTACGTTGGTAGCATCACTGACTTGGCGATGAGGGATCGTCGGGCACCCCAGATTCCCTACTAAGACCTGCATACGACAAGGGTGGGTGATAAATCTCAGAGTGATTTAGGGGCCTGCTATATGTCACCAATGTGATTGTCACCAAATTTTGGGGCTCCAGTGGTCAGGGCCTGCTGGGACATCAGCTTTAATACAGATGAAAGCTGTTGCACTTCACAGTTCCTTTCACTTACAAAGAGGCATAGAGGTTGAAGAGTCTTCTTGGATTTGGGGCAAAGAAAATGTGGGAATGCTGCTTCAAACTATTTATCAAGGAACTCTGGAGTACGCCAATTTGAGGGGACCTAGAGCGAAAATGCTCTGTGCGGGTCCAGGCTGTGGCGCAAGCTGCTGTGCCTTTGGAGCCATGTGATCCGGCACGTCTGGTCATACTGAGCTATTTGTGGTCGGTGTGGATGCCGAACAGAGTCTCTGACAAGACCCTACAGGATAATTACAGCACATGCCTCTCAGAGTCTAGATCAAATCTATGTTCTCCTTCAACTTCTGTTTCAAAAACAGCTCCCAGAGTGTACTGGGTCCTAGCAGAGGCCAAGCACCTCGCTGTGGGACACCAAGTGACAATGTACACTGAGATGTCCATCCATGCACATCACGGATGTCTCTAAGTCATACGGCAGTGGGTGTGGCAGAAACCCATCATATTATGGAAGAGGTCAAGCAAGTCTCGAAGGCACAAATGAATTATGTGAACTGGTGGCCCAGAATCCCAGGGTACCTGCTGTGCTTCGCTGACACCTCTCCTTCAACCCACACCTATGGGCTCAGAAAGGGATTCCATACGGCCAACTTGTGGAGGACTAAAGCCTTCTTCACTGCCAGGCTGGCATACTTCCGGGTGCTAGCTGGAAATGGACTGACTGTGTCACAACCCAACTGTAGAGCTCAACCGTCTTCTTTTTTTTTTTCTTTCTTTTTTTTTATATTTCAGCATATTATGGGGGTACAGATGTTTAGGTTACGTATGTTGC
>NW_012148631.1:1456593-1472211 GCF_000956105.1 Propithecus coquereli | reverse complement strand
TATCTTGAGCCATTGTGGAATCTAGCCTGACCGTCTTCTTTTAACAGAGGCAGACATGACCCGAGATAGACATTTAAAGTCCTGGATGGAATGGCTTTGTTGGATGGTCGGAGGACTGAAATAAATAATACTGGAAGATTAATTACTGGAGGTCTGGGGACAGGTGTGTTCATGGTCCAGTGGGAGTAGACTGGAAGCTTGTAGATCATGTTTCACTGCTCACCAGAAAGACCGCAGATGACTCTTTTAACAATTGATGAATTTGGTGACCAGTCCTACAGCCTGGCCCTGCTCCTCAGCCAGCCATTAATCAATGGGTGCTCAGTGGGCCTGTGAAGTGAGTGTTCATGGTGGCAGAGATGGTGGCTACGCGTGGGTCCAGCAACATGGAATCCCTCTCACCAAGGGTAATATAATCATTTCTACTGTGAAGTGTCCAACCCACCAGCAGCAGAGACTGACACTGAGTCTGTGACAAGGCGTCATTCCTCACGGAAACCAGACAGTCACTTGGTGTTGGATCACTGACACTGGGATCTTTCTACCTTGGAAACAGCAGCAATTCATCCTTACTAGGATGAAAACATCCTTTAAATATGGGTTTGCCTTCCAAAGCCCATGATGCTTCTGCCAGCACTGTTGTCTATGGGCTTACAGAAAGCCTTATTCATTGACCTGGTATCCCACAAACCTGGACTTGGAACAAGGGACTCATTCTTAGCATGGGACTTAGGGCAATGGGCTCAGGGCCACGAGATTCACCAGCTTTACCATGAAGCCCATCGTTCAGAAGGAGCCAACCTGATGGAACAGAGACCCAGCCTTGTAAAGGTTCAGCCAAGTTTCGAGCAGGGGCCAATGCCTCCTAGGAGTAGTTCTCCGGATGGCAGTACATGCATCAAACGATGGGTGATGCATAATGCTGTGTCTCAGAAGGCTCCCAGCGGTGGGAGTAGAAGAAGCCCTTCTCAGTATCACACCCAGTGACCCACTCGTGGAGTCCATGACCCTGTCCCTGCCATCTGGGCTTTGCCAGATTTGAGGTCCTGGTCTATGCTAGTTTTCCAGGGCTGCCGTATTAAATACCCCAAACTAGGTGGCTTAAACACCAAAAATTTATTGTCTCACAATTCTGGAGATGAGAAGTCTGAAACTGAGGTGTTGGCAGGGTTGTTTTCCCCACGGGCTGTGAGAGAGAGTCTGTTCGTGCCTTTCCCCAGCTTCTGGTGGCTTGCTGGCGATCTGGTGTTCCTTGGCTCGTAGAGGCACCCTCCCATCTCCGCCTGCATCTTCACACAGTGTCCTCCCTGTGTGTGCATTTGTCTCTAAATTTGTTCCTTTCATAAAGGCACTAGGCATGTTGGGTTAACACCCACCCTAATGACCTCATTTTAACTTGATGACCTCTTTAAAGACCCTGTCTCCAAATAAGGTCACATCTTGAGATATTGGGTGTTATGACTTCAACGTATGAATTTTGGGAGGATGTAAGTCAACCGAAAACATGGTTGCAGGGTGGGGGCACTGGATGCAGTAAGGTCCCCATTGTACTGGATCTTGTGACTGTACCACTTGGCCACTTCGGCTTCCCATGTGCAGGGATTGGGGAAGGCTGGAGTGGCTGACCCTGAGTGCATGAGGACCTGGGTTGTCACAGTGTGACAGGGGTGGAGAGGAGGATGTCTGGAACCAAGGGGCTCACTGGGCCATTTCTTAGCACTTTCATGCCCACTGGTAGTAGTCAGTAGGTAGTTACAGCAACCGCCAACCAGTAAGGGCAAGGCAACCAAGGGCTCAGACCATTCGGGGATGGGAGATCTGGGTCACTGCACCGGGCAGGCAACCCAGACCAGAGGAAGTGCTAGCTGTGGGTCAGGGAAACCTAAACTGGTGGTGGAAGAAGGAGATGACAAATATCCATTATAGTTTTTGTCCAGTTGCAGCCTCCACCGTAGCTTGTTTCACAAACCTTCTTGCCTTACATTGTGTGGGAGATCACAACTGGCTGCCGCCTTGAAATGGACTCTGACCGATTGGACTTGGCCATCCTCTACTGGGTAAGGAGAAAGGAAGCACGTCTTTTTCTCACAAAAGACTGGAAGATCCACCTGCTAGAATGGGAGCGGGACATAATGGGAGGCATGTGAGGATCCACATGTATCGGGCAATCTCATACCCTTCAGAGTGTTCAGATAGCTTGGGTTTCCAGGCCTTCAGCTGCCCACACTGCCTTGGCAGCCACTGCAGCCAACTGACGGTACGCGGCCCATGCAATCCTCCCACCTGGGTGGGGCCAGCCAGTTGCTTATCCAGGGATGCTTGGTCTTCCCCTTTGCCACGCCTGCAGAGCCAAAGCAACCGGCTTATGGCCCAAATTGCTCGTTTCTCTCACAAATCCTGCACTGGGACAGAAAGCCACATTGTAGGGTGTGGGATCTGACTTCCCAAGCAGCTGCTGGAAGGGCTAGATGATGTGTTCCCCTCAATAGGGTGAGCTGTGACCAGTGAGAAACAGGAGGCTGGCATAGGAGGCACGCTGGGCAGATACATTCCCTGTCCTTCCTCCTTTCCATAGACTCTGCCGGGACAAGTTTCCCCATGTGCCCTGTTCAAAGGCATCCTGCTCAGGGCTGCCCAACCAGCCGCATCTCTTTGTGGCTTGCTGTGAAGCAGAGGCCAGCACAGGTAAGACCCCAGTTTCCATTGCTTCCTCTCCCCGTGCAGCCCCAGAAGAGCATGGGCATTCAGTTGCTGCCTGAGGGTCTGCTTGCTAGGGAACTGGAGCTATGACAGGGAGACAGAGGCACTCAGGGTTCAGCCAGGAGCGTCAAACAGATGTACTCCAGGCTGGAATGTCCGGAGGACAGAGCCCAGCCTGATTTGAGATGCTGGGAAGGCCATTGTTTCTCTTGATTTCTCTCCTACTTGCTGACATAAGCCTGAAAATCTAGAAGAAAGGAGGAGGACTCACTCCACCCTTAGACATAGGGATAAAAATGTCCCTCCCTTAAGGAAAAGGGAACTTGGTGCTCTGAATCAAACTAAAGTGTGAATGGCAGATATCGGCTCTGTCTTGAAAACAGAGAGCAAGGGGCCCCTGGGTGCTTAAAGAGAAGGCAAGGGAGTTCCACAGAGGGGATTACCTGGAAGGAGACCAGGCTTAGAGCCAATCCAACCTGGAGCCAGGTCAGGTCTTGCTGATGACAGCTGTGTGGCCTTGGAGAGGTCACTTAACTCTGTAAAATGAGAGGGTTGGATGAAGTGATCTCTAACGGTCCCATAAAACAGCATCAAGAATGGAAGACATACAAAATGGAGCCTTCCTTCATCCCATCCAGTGTTCTTCCCTGCGGGAGTTCTGAAGGCATGTGCCTTCCGTGACACTACTAGTCTGTTTGGGACAGACCTCGCTTACAATAAGGAAACAGCCAGTGGTACAAGGACAGTTGTGCCAAACCCCTGTCCCCTACCTTCCTTTGTCCTAGGTGCCATTGTTGGCCTTGTAGAGGACACCTTATTACAAGCAAGTGTGGCTGTGATATGAGAGTCTGCCACTGAGCCGAGGTCACAGGCAGAAAGTGCACGTGTGGGTTAAGATCACGAGGCTTGGAGTGCACAGAGACGGCCGTGCCCCTTCCTAGGTGACAGGGGCACATCACCAGCTCCCCAGTCCTGGGTTTTTGCTTGGATGTGGTTGGGATTCTAGTATCTCTCTTATAGAACTGGTATGAGGATTTGACGAAAGGATGTATACAGTAAGTGTCTGGTGAATGGCAGCCGTGCTATTTTTTTTCCTTTTTTTTTTGTATTTCAGCATATTATGGGGGTACAGATGTTCAGGTTACGTGTGTTGCCCTTGCCCCCCTCCCCCCCAAGTCAGAGTTTCAAGCGTGTCCATCCCCAAGATGCTGCGCATCGCACTCATTGTGTATGCATATACCCATCCCCTCCCCGCCTCCCCCCCTGCCTGACACCCAATAAATGTTATTCTTGTATGTGCACTTAGGTGTTGATCAGTGAAACCAATTTGATGGTGAGTACATGTGGTGCTTATTTTTCCATTCTTGGGATACTTAGTAGAATGGGTTCCAGCTCTATGCAGGAGACTACGAGAGGTGCTACATCACCATCGTTTCTTACACAGCTGTGCTATTGTTTGCTGTCATTCTTACTACTGCAGTCGTGACTGCCCTGCAATGGCAGCATCTGGAATCCTTGTGGCAAAGTGCAGAGTGGGTCACCCACCTGAGGACAGTCCTAACTGAAATGAAATTTGACTCTCAAACTCTTTAAATAAGAATTCTTGGGTTTAACTTTTGCTCCATTTATGTGGGAAAAGAGGGAGGTGCTAATTGTCCCCTTCAGACTTAATAAGAAAACTCCCAGATATTGATAGTTTTCAGAAAATGGAACTCCAAAAATATTACTGGGGCCACATGTTGTTCAGGGAGGAGATCAATCAAAGCCGCAGAATTTGTGGAGGTTCCAGCTTTGCTTCCCAGGACACAGTGTGGGTGTTTTACAGGGCTCCGTGGTTTCAAGGCATAGGATTGTCTCTGCTTTTCTGTGCTCGTGGGAAAAGGGAGAACCATTTTCTTTTCCTCATTGAGTATTTTCCCCTCCATTGGTAGTTGGAAGGGCTTACGTTTCAAGGCTAAATGCTGGGATTTTGTTAGTTCGCACTGAGAGAAAAAGCGGGCCTGAGAAGCTCAAACTTACAATGTGGAGAGGAAAAGGGGAAAAAGGGGGTAGCAGACGCAACAGAGGGCAGTGGCGCTCTGGCATCTTCTGGAAGCCGGGAAGGTGCCCAGGGGTCCAGTTCCTCAGCTCCCCGGGGCTCCTCTGCCCACGTGCACTCCCCTTGGACAGTGCACTCAGCCTGACCCAATCCTTCAGGGGCCGCCTACTCACCCCAGGGAGCCCAGAGGGCTTTGATGAGCCAAAACCCCAACCACAGCAGGACTTTCTGGACCATTGAGGAAAGTGGAAGCTGGACCAGGCTTGAAGAGGGGACACAGAGGCCACCAGAGAGACAAAGGCTACCAGGACTCAGGGTATCCGACGCACTAAGGTGTTCCAGAGACGATGGAGGACGGTGGCCAGGAGCCAGCCTCCCTGCCCCGCTGCCCAGGTCTGAACCCAGCCATTCCATGTACTACGTGTATGATCTCGGGTCCCTTCGGGCCTCTGCGCCCCAGCTTCTTCATCTGAGTAACAATCGTACCTACCGCCTAGGGCTGCTGTCAAGGTTTAGGAAGTTAACTCTTGTCATGTCTGTAGCACCACGCCAGAGACAGTCAGGGCTGCTATCACCTTCGTCTCTCAACCCTCACTGTACCCCAGGACTCGGCCTCTAAATGAGCCATCCTAGAGTCTCTAGGTGGCTCTAGTTCTGAACACCATGCCACCATGCTCTACATCCACCCGGTGTTAATTTCCTTCCCAAATGGAGTCCTCAGCCTCCTGCCGAGACCCCTTTCCTGCACAGCTCTCTGCTCCCCCGGGCTGTGGTGGTGGGACTCTGCTCCCGCCCTCTCTTGTCCATGCCTGCCAGAGCCCCTCACTTCCCGAGGGCCTCACTGGAGAAACATGTGGATTCCACCAAGGAAAGCCACCACTTCGGACCTGGCGACAAGATCCAAGGGCTGGACCATGAATCTATGGGACCTGAAACCCCTCTTTTCCTAACTCTGTAGCAATTGGTTAGGGTCTTTATTAGGGTGACCAGGCTTGGGTGGTGTTGCCATTTCTCTCTTGCAGAGAAAGGTAGTATGACACTCTCCACTGTTGAGACCCACTAGGAAGATTCCAGGCCAATGTTCCCAGCATCCTGGTAGCCCAGGGTTCTACCCCCAAGGAAGCAGAGTCACGGGGAAGACTCTGGGGGTAGCATAAAGGAGGTGGGGAAATTTGGCACAGGGCAAGGCCAGTGCCAGGCTCCCTCATATCGCTGCAGCCCCGGCCTGCCTTCTTCCCGGGGAGCCCCCCGTCCAGTCCTGGGCTAACAGGTTCAGCTAAAGAATAGGCAACAAGGCTTATTTGAGCAAACCATTTTATTGTCAGTAAGAAACAGCAACACTTCAGAGATTAACAGCAAGAAGAGAGACTGGTTGGTTGTATTTAAAAATGCAAAGTACAAAACTGTTAACCTAAAATAAAATAAAAAAGAATATTTAAAAGGCTTTTCTGTTAAGTTCTGGGACTTAGTAAATGGAATGAAAGCACAGCTCCTTATACCTAGGAGACCGGGTTGCAACGAGCCGTGCCTGGGCTGCCGGGGAGGGCAGACTGAGGGAAGGTGCTCTGGCCGGTCCTTCACGGTCCAAGAATCCACCAGCCAGGCCACTCCCCAGGTGACGCTGGGCTTGTCACCACTCGAGCTCTGGGACCCGATCGGTCCCTCTGTCTCCCCTAGGTGAGGATGACTGATGAGGACAGCCTCCCCTCCCTGAGGCTTCGATGTCTCCTCTTCTGGAAACTCCCCTCCCTGGCTCCCCCACGCTGCCCTGGTCAGCAGCATCTCACAGGTCCGTGGACAGCGAGTCCGGGATCTGCTTGCCTTCTTCGGCCGACTTGCTGGCCAGCTTTTTGGAGAAGAGAATAAACAAAAGCACAATACCAGATGGGATTGTCACGAGCGCCAAAGCGGGGCCTTCCAGTCTCAATCGCGAGGCCCTGACACTGACGCCTGCCCAAAGCCCAGTGAGCGTGAGCTGCCGTGACCTTGACTTTGGCCAGAGACGCAGACCTAGGCCGTGGACCACACAGGCTTTGCTGCCTCGCGGACCCCTCACTAGCTGGGGCAACTTGGGCACGTCGCTTACTGAGCTCTGCGCCTTACCAAGCCTCGTCCGGAGAGTGGGAGGTCAGAAGGAACGATGTTTGGGAAGTGCTCAGCGTGGTGCCTGACTCACAGCACACTTGAGATTTTTATAGAAGCGCAGTTCTGGGTTAAGATCATCTTGAGGATCAGAAGGGCCATGGTACCTTCTTGATCCTAAGCAGAGACTGATGAGTAACCATAAGAGATGAGACCTGAAGAGTCAGTGCTTGGAAACTAACCTTTAATTTGTAGGATTTTGGGATATAAGTTGAACAGGAAAGTGCTTCCAAAGAGAAAAAGCTCTTTCAGCTTCCAAAGCCAGCCGGCCGCCGTGGCTCGCGTGGGAGCACGAGGGGCGACTGAGGCGAGGGCTGGCTACCTACCGGTGCGAGGTCCCAGGGGCCCTGCACATCCCTCGCTAGGTCAGTCCTGGTCAGAGGAGCCCTGGGGCCCAGAGGAGAACTGCACTCTGGGCAGTACTGGACAGTCCCAGACCTCAGGCCCCCCCGACCACGCCTCCTCGGGAGTGACCACGTGTGCACACACACACAACACGCGAACCCCCATCTTCTTCCCTCTCCACACCACTCTCTTCCCTTCCCCCTGCCAACATCCTCCCTTCCTCCCACCTGTCTGGGTCCTCACCATCGTCTTGAAGAACTGATTGACTTTCTTCCGCTTGAGCGTCTTCTTGTCGCCGTCTGAGAGGTGGAAGAAGGTCTGGCTGAGGCGGGGGGATGTGTTGGCCTCGTCCAACCCAGGCATGCCGGCCACCGAGAGCGTGAGAGCTGGAAGGAGAGCGGAGACAGGGCCTGAGTGGGTGGGTGGAGGAGAGGCGGTGCCTCGGGGGAGGCAGACGGGAGATGGCTGGGGACACAGCCAGCATCCAAGGATCACACGTCCTGTGTGCCAAGAGGGAAGCAGGCGGCCTACTTCCTGCCTCGCCAGTGGGTGTGGAAGCTGTCCTTGTTGGGTGAAGCTTGCCAGCCCTGCAGACAGGGGTCTGGCCTCCTGGCCCCCAGTCAAAGCCTGGTCCAAGGGCCGACTTCCCAGAAACACAGAGCCTTCTGCCCAAGGCGGGGACACAGGGTGAGCTTGCTCTTCCTCCACACCCAGCACCACCACCCTGGATTTCTCATCTTCCCCAAAGGCCAGGGGCAGTGGGGAAAGAGTCTCCAACCCAGGTGTCACCTGGTGGAAGGGCCAGGGAGCCTGGTGGTTACAGCCCCAGCTTGGAATTTTACAGAGACCCGAAAAGTGAGCTACCTCTCTGACTGCTGGTTTTGACATTGATAAAATTGGAGCAGAGGCCCAGACCTCCAACGCATGTGACCCCTGCTGAGAGGACGCGAGGGAAATGGCTTGTACTCACTTCAACGCCATAGCTGTGTACCGGCTACCCCGCGTGGTCCACCGGGGCAGGGGGCAGGGACATGGTTCCAGGGCAGAGGGCCTGGGTCTGAACTCAGCCTCCACCACTTACTAGCCAGTGACAGGCAAGAGACTGATAGTCTAGGTGCCTCGGTTTCCTCATCTATACAATGGGGCGAATGACATTATCTACTTCAGAATTATGTGCAGTGGGGCAAATGAAATAATGAAGGAGTGCAGCCCGTGCACTCGGGGACAGCTGGTGGCCTCCCTGCGATCTGCCTGCCGAGTCCACGGGGGCAGCACCAGCCCTGTCCTGCTCCCTTGTGATGCCTCGACACAGAGAGCCTGGCACAGGAAGCAGATGCTGAGGACCTGCTGGGGGCCAGATGGGGGGCTCTCGGACACCATGCCCCCCGTTAGGGCCTCAGGATCCCCTCTGTGAGCTAGGAACAGTAGCTGTGTCCTGCTCACCTCCTCACGGGACAGTGTGTGATGAGGGGTGGGGGACAGGTAGCTCTATGCACCAAACACCCTGCAGCTATAAGATGTGGTGGCAATTTCCATAAATCCAGAAATAGTCTTTCAGGTCTAAAAAGGAGCCATAGGTCTTAGGGACATACCAAGCGCAGACTTCTGGCCCCTGGGAGGCCTGGGTAACTAAGAATGCAGGGCCACCTGGTGTGACAAACGAATGCCCAGAGAATCCCGAGGGCCAGCGGGACAGCAAGCCTCCACCCCAGCCCTGGGTGGAGATTGCCGGGATGGCTTTACCCACAGAAGGGTGGGTGTGGACAGAGATCAGAGGATGGGGGCTGTGAGCAGAGCCTCTCACCTTCAGGACGCCTGGTCTGCCGTACTGTGTAGACATGGTCCCCATCCATCCTCTACCCGCCGGGCTGGTGGCCTGCACTACCTCCATTCCCCATGCTGGTGGTGGCAGGGCACATACCTGGGATGGTGGGCATGGACTGGCTGGCAAAACTCATTTGAGAGAGGATGGATGCCTTTGGGGGGATGGCCGCATGCTCCGAGAGGTTGGTGTCACTCATGAACTCATGCTTCCTGGAAAGCTGGATGAATACACCACACACACACACACACACACACACACACACACACACACACCAGAGAGGCTTAGCATGAGGCAGATCTGGTTCTTGAAATGTCAGAGACAAGGGCTTGCCATCATTTCTATGAACCCAGCTCCAAGTTCATCTATTTTGTTTTATAACATTCCATGTCAGCTTGCCGTGTATGGTTGCACACGTTGCATACTATACAACTTCAGAGGTATGGGGGGGCATTCATTTAGGCTATCGTGTGAATGGTGCCCCCTAGCATTGTGAAACACAGAAGACATTTCCATCCTTTTCCCCCTGGGCAAGAGTAGCCTCTGGGGCTCACCAGGAGGTTTGTGGAGCGTCCTTTGTCCACCCCAGAAGGCATCTTGGCTGGTTCTTTGCCCTTTCATCTGGCACCCCTCCCTTGCCAGGACAGATAATCCCTGTCCTCCTCCCAGGGACCCAGAACATTTTCAACAAATTTCTTTTCAGGGGAAAATTAAGCTTGAGCCCAGGGCTGTCTGACATCAAATTCATTACTCAATAGTTATTAGTTTACAAGAACAAAACTCTCGAAGCCAAGGCGGTGAGATTCCATCTCCTCATTCCCGCCTGGGCTCCGGGGACAAAGGAGGAGGTGGTGGAGTCTGAGGTGTCAGTGGTTAGAAAGGCCCTGGGGCTGGGGACAGAGGGCTGAGGGCTGCAGGAACACCCGGCCCCTTACCAGGCTGGCTACTCTCCCCAGCCTCTTAAAGCCCTGTGGTGGCAGAAGGGACATGCGCAGGTTCTGAAGTGCGACGCTTGGGCTCAAATCCTGGCTGTGTCTGGCCCCGCCATCCCTGGTATGAGCACGCGCTCCCCTCCCTGCTCCCCAGGTGCTGCCTCTGGGATCCCCACGGCACCACGGAGCCAGGCTTGAGTGAGAAGGGCCTCGAAGCCCCGGCTATGGTGCCTGGCACGTAGCAGAGATTTGCCGACCGTGTCCGAGAGCAACTGGCCTCAGCCGCTCACCCGCTTCAGGTCCGACTCGGCTGCTGACTTCTCATCAGCGAACACCACGCTGCTCCTCTTCGTCCGCTTCTTAGACCTCCGCAGCTTGACCTCAGGCAGCGTGCTCCCAGGGGAGATGGGCTCCTCCAGCTCCACTCTCGCAGTCCTGGGTGGTGCCAATTCCAGGTCGAAGCTGAAGGGCAAGGGGGCAGCAGTGGGAACTGCGGTTAGAGCTTCAGTGGAACTGCCTTGCAGGGACCCAGGGGGCCAAAGGACCTTTGTGCTACCTGAACTGTCACTACACTGTCAGGGATAGGTCAGCTAGCCTGGCAGAGAATTGGGGAGCCATTTATTGATTTGCCAACATTCCAATGAAGTGAATAAAATTTATTTTATTTTATTCATGGTAAAATGAAATTGAAGGAGGTGAGACATAAAAAAGAAACCGGTGGGGAGGAGAGAAAATGGATTAAAAATACGGATTTGGGTTCAAATCCAGACACTGCCACTTCTTAGCTGAATGATTCTGGGTAAATTTCTAAACTTCTTCGAGTCATCATTTCCTTTTCTTTAAATGGGGGCCTTCGCAGCGACCTCGCAGAGCGGCCACGAGATGAAGTCCGAGGAACCCTCAGCACATTCTTGGCACCCGGCGCGTGCTGATCATTCGTGGTGTCTATTACTAGAGCAGCTGAGCTGGGCAGGATAGAGCCGGAGGGTTCCGGGAAGTGGAAGAGGACCCCAATAGGGTGTGGGTGGTGCCGGAGGAGCTCTGCGCTGGGGACATCTCGTCCTGGTTGGGAGGAGATTCCTCAGGAGGGAAGGAACTCCCCGTTAGAGGTGAGAACATTCCAGAGGGATGCGGGCCTGGTGAGGAGCTATGGCTGGCCGGCAGAGATCACTGAACCGGGAGTTGGGGGCGTGCAGGTGAGTCCCGCAGGGTCCCTGGGAAAAGCTGTCCTGCTCTCTGAGCCTCCGAAGACTCTCTAAGAACGGCACTAAGCCTCCTGCGGTAGTTGTGAGGTTTTGTGAGTCTCCAGGTGGGAAAGGCTTATTTGAAAGGGGCGAGGGGGAGGCAGAAGGGAGGCTGCTGGACAAGACAGGAGTGGAGTTTGAGGGTTGGGCCAGGGAGGCAGGGCGCGGGGGGCTGCCCGGGGCAGAGACAGACCTCTCGGAGGTGGTCTTGCTGGGGGTGCTGCAGTCAGAGTTCATGGAAGCCAGCGAGATGATGGACATCTGCCTGTAGGAGCGCAGCATGGACCGGGGGCGGCCCACCCTCCTGTCGTCGAAGTCGGGCTGTGGGTGAGAGAACAGAGTCGTGGGGCTGAGCAGGGTGTCGCACATGGCTGAGGCTAGTGGGTGGCGGTAGAGTAAAGAATGTGGCCTTCATTCCCGGCTCCTGGGAGGTAAATCCTGGGAATTTTTTCCCACATGACAGGAGTGTCTTTGTTAATCACGGTGACCCCCTGGACCGTCCCTGACTTTACGCTAACAGGAAGGCTCCGGATGGCCAGAAAGACCAGCCCTGCGGTTACGGGGGGCTTTAAGCCATGACAGATCAGCTCAACCTCTAGGGAGTGGACGGGGCTGGAGACTGACTTGAGTCACATCCAGCGATCCAATCGATCGTGACTACATAGTGAAACCCCAACAAAAACTCCGACACTCAGGCGCCCGTGAGCTTTCCTGGTTAGTATCATACATCAAGGTGCTAGAAGGGGGACACGGCCTGAGGACATGGAAGCTTCTCATTTGGGACCTTCCCAGGACTCACCCTGTGCATCTCTTTATCTGGCTGGTCTTGATTTACATCACAAACTGAAATCGTAGGTATAGTGCTTTCCTGAGATCTGTGTGCCGTTCTAGTGAATTATCAAACCTGGGCAGGTGGTGGGAACCCGCCAATTTGTCACCAGTTGGGCAGAAGTGTGGTGGCCTGGGGACCTTGGGGCTTGTGGCTGGTGTCTGAAGCAAGAGGAATTTAAGACTGCGCTCAGCCTGTGCAAAGTGACCTGACTCCAGGTAGTTTGCATCAGAATGACACTGCAGGGGCATCACACAGTGTTGACAGTGAGAACCTGTCTCATGGAAAAAAACCTTGAATCAAAAAAGACCTGAGTTTACCTCTAGGCTCCTCCAGTAACTCACTTCCCCTCTCTGGGTCTCAGTTTTCCCATCTGTAAAATGGGAAGGTCAAACTAGCTGGTTTTTATGGGACTGCACAGTCTTAACATTCTGTAATTCCATTTTATAAGGAAGAGCATAAAGAAGATGTCCCTGTGAGCACCAGGCCAGTGGCTTCTTTGGGCCAAGGAGCTTAGCGGCCAAAAGCACTGGCCTTGAGCCACTAGAACCAGGTGCAGACTCGGACCCACATTCATTGGCTATGCAGCTCCTGGACCCTCCGAAGAGATACAAGGGGTTTAAAATAATTCCTCCCTCCCAGGCCCGTGAGGATTAAATGACCTAGTAGATGTCCAGTGCTCTGATCAGGCCTGGCACACAGTAGGTGCTTCATCACTGTAGCTTTTATTATTACAGAGTCCTTTGAGTAATCGGTGTTTACACAGTCCCAGTTGCAATTGGAGTTTATTTGGGGGTGAATTTGACGGACTAGGCTTACAGGACGGTTCCCCTGGATGGCTCCAGCCACGCTGGCTCTTTGGAGGCAAGTCCCTCTGCCAGGTCCCTTCCCACTCCAGCCTCGCCGTCCTTCCCTGCCCCACCCTGCCCCGTCGCACCCCTTCTGGCCACAGGGACCGCACGTACCATCTCCCTGACACCGTACTCCTTCTCCACCTTCACTTTCAGGTTCTTGAAGCACTCCTCCATCCGGTCATGGAACGGACGCAGGTTATCCGACACCCTTTTCTCATGGATCTTAATCCCAGCTCCCAGGAAGGGGATCTGGAGAGAAAACAGTAAACGGTGAGCCAGAGGCGGCCGGCGGCCTCAGCCCGGGACCCGGCCTGTCATGGCGGCTGAAGTCCAGTCTCCTAAGAATCCGTCCAGGGCTTCCAGGTCCTCAGAGACCTGAACACAGGGTCCCCGGCCACGGGGAACAGGGGAAGCCGCAACCCTGGGGTTTGCTCTGGAAGGGGGAGAAGACTCCAGCTGCCCCTGCCTCACAGGAGGGCTGGACCCCTCCCCATCAGAGGCCACGAGCTTGAGAAAATAACCCCCTTATACAATCTACCGAGGGCCAGAACGTGGGACCAGGAGAGGAATCTCTTTTGATTTGACTTAAAGCCTCACCTAAGAAGTTCTTAACAACACAAAAGTGAAAGTATGAATGCCAGAAGGTGGGAGACAGAGGAAGGGAAGAGCTGAGAGGGAAAGGAGGAGTGAGCACAGCCTCATCTTGCAACAGGGAGGCCCAACATTATGCGGCTGCAGACAAAGACATGAGCGCATTGAGACCACGAAGCTGACCCACCAACGGGAGCGTTAACAGTGATGACCAAGCCTTGGGAAGGTGAGGGAGGAGGGGGGACTGGCGTGAGGGAGGTAACGTCGTATTCCCCAACGTGGGCGGGGGGTGGACGCAGGCTATCTACGTGGCAGACACAGCAAGGGGACCTACAGAGCCACGGCGGCCACCGCTCAAAGGAGAAGCTCAGGACACTAGTGTTGTGGCCTTGGGGAGACAGAAACAGGTGTGCAAAGGGGTAGACTACGAATTATTTTGGAAAAACCCTAACCCTAACCCTAACCCTAACCCTAACCCTACCCTTTTATGATGGTAACGTAAAGGTATTTCTGCCTCCTTCTCTTGGAGGTCTCCCTGAAATGACGAGGTGAAGGAGAAACTGAAATCTCCGTGAGGCGTGGAGTCGTCCATGAACCTGCCCCGCACCACGTGCTGGTGGAAGGAGGGTGGAGGGTGGTAACTGTCCTTCCAGAACACAGCAGGGAGCTGGTGATTAGAAAAGGCCCACCTGCCTCTAGGAGCCCAGGAGGGGCTCAGGGACTGGGGTTGCTGGGCCCCACAGGGAAGCTGGGTGGGCTGAGGGCCAGACACAGAGGGCCGGCTGAGCTCTGTCTTGGGGCAGGTGGAGTGCCAGGTGCCCACTGCTTCACCTGTAGCCAGGTGTCATATTTTCCCACCTTCCCAAGAAGTGGCTTATCCTGTAGAACAATTAGAACCAGGAGCTCTGGGCTCAGGGCCACCAGGCACAACAGGGGGCAGGATGAGGAGCCAGAGGAAACAAGGGGTTGAAGGGAAAGTCTGCACTGGATAGCGAGGCCTGCACTGCCCAATCCCCCAGCGGCCAGCAGCGCAGCAGTTGGGATTATCTTCCTTTGCAGAGCTGGAAGGGTCCGACTCTGGAGGAGGTGAGTGGTCCCACATAGATACAGACATTTGTGGATCATTCAGCTACCGTACAGCAACGCCACCCAGCTGACAAGGCTCCCTCTCATGGTTACACATTTTCATGTAGCCCCACTCTTAACTATGAAGAGACTGCCAAGGATCACCAGACATATTAGAGAAAATTCTCCAGTATAAAAGGAAGGAAGCAAGGAGGGAATGAGAGAGGGAAGGAAGGAGGGAGGGAAGCAAGGAAAGAAAAACCAAAGAATTTGGAAGAAACGTAAAGAGAGACTAAGAAAACATTATTTTTTAAAAAATTTTAATTAATATATAGAAACAGAAAAGATCCTCCATCCATGGAAAAAAGAGATGGATTTTATATAAAAATGAATAAAAATGGAAATACTACATATAAAAAGTAGTGAGATATAGTTAAGATCATAAATGGAGGTAAATTTATAGCTTTAGTATTAAATATTAGAAAAGAGAGAAAATTGATTAGCTAAATGGTCATCTCAAGATATTAGTAAAAGGACAGTAAATTAAATCCAAAGGGAGCAAAAGGATAGAAATAATAAAGTGTAGACATGAATGAAAAAGAAAATAAACTTACAACACAGAAGATCGACAAAGTCAAAAGTTGGTTCTTGAAAAGACATAACAATGATGAACCCCTGAAAAGACTAATCAAGAAGACAGAAGGTACCAGTAACCAATACCAGGGTTGAAAAGGGAGTCTCACTACGGAAGGTACAAACTATGGAAAATCATAAGAAGACCAGGCGCGGTGGCTCACACCTGTAGTCCTAGCTACTCAGGAGGCTGAAGCAGGAGGATTACTTGAGCCCAGGAGTTCAAGACCAGCCTGGGCAACATAGTGAGTCCCCATCTCTACAAAGATTTTTAAAAAAGTTAGTCAGATATGGTGGCGTGAGCCTGCAATCCCAGCTGCTCAAGAGGCTGAGGCAGGAGGATTGCTTGAGCCCAGGAGTCTGAGGTTGCAGTAAGCTATGATGATGCCATTGCACTCTAGCCTGGGTGACAGTGAGACCTTG